>NC_143161.1:20776692-20802111 GCF_041381405.1 Jatropha curcas
GTCTTCAAAAATTACATCAAATTTGAAGTTTGGATTTTCTAAATCCGACACAGACGACTCAGAACTGGAACTGGACTCTGACTCGGTTTCAGACTCGGGGTCAGACTCAGACTCAGTACAGGACTTGATTACGGACTCTAGGTTTGACTCGGGAGGGGGTTTATCAGCAGCGCACTCCTCCTCGGCGTACCAGTTGGTGAGAGGCCCTTCGTACGGCTTGATCAGGCTTAGCAGGTCTTGGTTCACATCACTTCCTGTAATGACTGCAACCTCATCAAAGAGACTGGGCTACATGAAGTCTTCCACTTCTAGTTCAGTTATTGTCTCGGGCTTGTTGCCCCAGACATCAGAGAATATTTCTGACCCAGGCAGCATCTTCTTAGCAGTCGGGCAGCAAAATGGTTCTTGGAAGCCACAGTAAGGAACTATTTCTCCTGGTTTGCAGAAGTGACCATTCAAAGTCAAAAGGTAAGGCCGCATCTCTATACTCTCCTTCCTTCCCCTCCTGGTTCTCTCAGCACGGTCTTCATCAGTGGGCTCATAACCCAATCCAAAGGTCCCCTCATTCACCGGACACTTCCAGGCTTGCAGTGTGGGGTTTGTCTTTCCGGATCTTGCCATAATCATTCCCGGCAGATAGGACGTCTTCAGCATTAAAGGCACTATGCAGTTTATTTGCACCGTCCCGAAATCAAAGAGAATTCGAGAGTTTGCAGTCTTTCCTTCTATGAACTGTACAGTGTCATATTGAAATCCCGAGAGGGGCAAATTGGCAGTTTCAGGGTTGACCTCAAAGAGAGGCTGGCCCTCTGGCTTCTTGAGCTGGTTGTAGTCATCCCCTAAATAGTGATAACCTTATCCTCATAAGGAAACTTGACCTTTTGGTGCAAGAAGGAGGGCACTGCCTTAGTATGATGTATCCATGGTCGACCCAGAAGTAAGTTGAAACTGGTAGGCACATCAATTACCTGGAACGATACCTCCATTATGGCTGGCCCAATTGCCAATTTTAGTGTAGCAACCCCCAGTACTTCCCTCCGGGTGCTGTCATTGGCTTTAACTATCTGGTCTGATGGGATGAAATCTGTTTCTTCCAACCCTAGACAGCTGGCTACCCTTAGTGGGCAGACGTTCAGTGCTGACCCATTATCAATGAGAACCATGGGCACAGTTTTATCTCTGGTTTGGACAATGACATAAAGGGCATTGTTGTGACTGCCTCCCTCCTTGGGTAAGTCATCGTCAGAAAATTCGATGCTTTGCATCTTTGATGATTGGGTGAGGGTGGATACCAGCACTTCAGGGCTAACCTCCACCGATGTTTGGAGTTGACTCAAAGCCTTGCAAAGAGCTTGGCGATGAGGATAGGATGATGCTAGAAGTTCCCAGATTGACACTTTAGCCTGGGTCTTCTTCAACTGTGAGAGTACCGGGTCTTCCTTTGGCTCCTCTGCCCTCTGGTAGGGGTTATTTTGGACTTTGTCCAGGACCACTGGTTCATACTGTCTTCCGCTCCTGGTTATTGCATCGACCTCTTCAGTCAGGTCATTCAAATCCAGGACACAGATTTCATTCATTTCTAGGAATAGATCGAAAGGATCGATCAATTCCTGGTCAGAAACAATAGCATTTACCCCGTGATTCAGCAAGGGGTTAGTGCTAATGTTCGGCTTACTTCTCAGAATAATTGAACCGTTGTCCACCAGGTCTTGGATGCGGTTTTTAAGCGTCCAACACGCTTCAGTCTTGTGCCCAGTACCCTGATGGTACTCACAGTATTCGTCGGTTCTGTAGTTCCTTGGTAATGGGTTGGGTGGTGGCTTGACTTCCAAAGGCTTAATGTAATTAGCTTTGACAGCCTCTCGGAACACTAAAAGGATTGGCATCCCGAGATCAATATATGTTCTTCTTGACTGACCGCCATTTCTCATATTTCCCACACGTAAAGGATTCGTGGGGGTGATGCTTGCCACTTCGTGGACTTTGCTAGCTTGGCTAGGTTTCTTGTATTTTGAGGTTCCCGAGTCTTCTTTCAATTGCCCCATTTGAATTAAATCTTCTACCTTCGTAGCAGTGGCAATGAGCGACTGAAACGTTGGTAGGTACTGGGTTTGTAGTTGTTGTTGGTAGACAGGCTGCAGGTTCTTTATAATTATGTCCACCTGTTCTTGCTCAAAAGGCCGGTTGATCATTTGGGCGGCCTTGGCCCTCCACCTCATAAGGAACGAGGAAAAGGGTTCGTTGTTCTTCTGTTTGGTGGTTTCCAGTTCTCTCCGAGTAACATCAACCTCCATATTATAATGATATTGCGTATTGAACGCATTGCAAATGTCTTCCCAGGTCTTCATCTTAGACCGGTCCAGACTGACAAACCATCTCAAAGCAGCACCAGTCAGAGATTGTTGGAACAACTGAGCAAGGAGCTCGCTGCTCAATCCAAACGAGTTAAGGGCACCCACATACATTTTCAGGTGCGTTTTGGGACAAGTGGTTCCATCAAACTTGTCCATGTTGGGCATTTTGAACTTTGTGGGCAGTCTTGCTTCGTGGAACAAGGACAAGGAGTCCATGTCCACCACTTCCTTGTGTGTCTTGAGGGCAGTAATAGACCTTTCCAACAGTTCCAGTTTTTCTCTCATTTTCTGAGCTTCCAGCTCAGAAGCAGTTCTGGAGGGCATGTCATCCAGGTTAAGGGTAGGGTTTGTTGGTTTAGCAGCAGGTCCCTGATTGGAGGTAGCAGGTCCACTTCCCCCAGCTAAAGCCCCATTTCCATTACCATTACCCAATTCAGCTATTAGGGCAGTCCTTTGGGCAGCCAATGCCTCATTCATTCTAGCCTCCAGTTGTTCAATGAGGTTTTAGATGTCAGTAAGTGATGCCATTGGTGCAGTTGGAGTTGGTGAAGTTGAAGCTGGTGAAGTTGGTGAAGCTGGTGAGGTAGGTGATAGCATTGTAGGTGTGACTGGAACTTGGATAGGCACTCGAACAGCGGGTACCTGATAGGATAAAGGTAATTGGATTAGGGTATAATGATTCATGTATCAGGGTAGTGATGTGAGGTAGATCGACTCTTTGTCCAACTGTGCATGACTAAAAACAAAAGAGTGTTTTGTGTTCTCTTTGTGTTTATGATATGTCATGAATGAGCACAACATCACGTCATAATCTGTTTATGATATGATTCAGATCATTGGGTGCATACAGTCCTAAAGGATAGGTTCTATAGGCTATGACACAAATAGAGAATTGGCTTATTAAGGGACCCTTGAACCTTGAGTAAGGATATACCTAACCACATGTGAAACAAAGAGTTTCGCATGGGTCCAACGGTACGCATACTCATGGGCCATCCCCAAAAGGATTAGGGATGGTTTGCGGTAACAGGGAGGACACTTTGGCTGTCCGTTGACATAATCAAAGAGACCTGCCGATCAGCGCTATTTGCTATCCAGACTCAGAAGTTTGAACAGAGAGAGAAGAAATTCATTTGAAATTCGTTTTTTATGCAATGGAGAAAAAGATTCTCAATCGTGCAAATAAATCAACAAATTTAAATGATTTCAAGTAAATTTCAATTAGGTCAAAATTTTCCTTATTAAGCATTCTTAAAGAAAGAATACCTAATCCATGTTAGGGTACCCTGCAAAACAAAGCATAGTAAAATAATGCCCTAAAGAAGGACAGGTTAGTTTACACAACAATCGTAGTCCACTTTATGTAAAATGATTACATATAATCCCCAGCGGAGTTGCCAAACTGTGAACCCTTCCCCCGAAAATAGGCATATAATGCATATGACTAAGGGCAGAAATGCACGTGAATGTATGAGTCGCCACCTTGTTTAATTATTTTAGGGTAAACTAGGAAAAAACCCTAAGTTGACTCCGATTTTAATTAACCTAATTACTAGATTAATTATCCCAATGTCTAAAGCATGGTTTGCGAACCCGAGGTGGATCCCGAGACCATGTCATGTTGATGAACTAACCAAAAAATGAATGCTTTGCAAGGTGAATGATGTAATTGGACCAATTGAAATGTTTAAGAGATTTCGACTTGCCGCTCGGGGTTAAATCCCAAACGTGCCTACGTACTTCCGTTTGAATGGAAGATCAAAGTCAACGTAGTTCGATAGGCCTTTTTAAAAGGGCTTTGAATGGGTATGCTTAATGCATGAGTGTGTGTATGCTTTGTGCATTTTGTTTAGGCATTTTGCCAAAGAATTGATTGATTTGATTAGGCGTTTGTCGCCAAAAGTGTTGATTTAAGGCTTTTAGCCAAAAGATTGATTTAGGCAATTGTTGCCAAAAATTGATGTGATTTAGGCGATTGTCGCCAAAATTGATTATTTGAAGGCTTTTAGCCAAAATGAATTGACTTAAGCAATTTGCTTGCCAAAAGTGTTGATTGGGCGATTATCGCCAAAATTGATTGATTTAAGGCAATTTATTCGCCAAAAGTGATTATATGAAGGCTTTTAGCCAAAATTTTGATTTAAGCGATTTGTCGCGAAAAAAATGGTTAATCTTACTTATAGGCAATTTGTTTGCCAAAAGTAATCAACTGAATTGCTATATAGGCATTTTATTGCCAAAAACAAAACGTGTTTAATTAAGGCTATTTAGCCACAATTATTGATTAATTGGACTCAAGCCGAACTGTTCGAAATAAAGGCGATTATACCATAGTCATTGATTGACCAGGTATTTTAAGCCAACATTGTCGGATTTAGGCTTTAATACCACGATTATTAGTTAACCGGGCATTTAAGCTTAATCACATTTAAATGAGGCAGTTTTACTTGCCAAATTGATGACGTGAATGCATTGATGCAGCAGTTTAAATCAGAATTGGAGTAGAAGAAGAATATGCATGAAGTGCTAAAATTAAATAGGCAGAGTTTCGTTTATGTACCTGATTTATTCAACAGCCGCTTCTTAGCTTCAGCTTGAAAACTCCAAATTAAGTTCCTCGTTTGGGGAATATTGATTAATTTAATTTAATTTAAGTGACCAAGTATCACAACAATAAAATAATAAAAGCATATGCTAAATGCAGAAAAGCAGTAAAGAATCGCAAGGAGCGTAGGGGAGAAGGAGCGTCCGTCAACACAGACTAAGTGAGTAAAAACGGAGTGCCGGGACTGCATTTATAGGCAAAAATCGGGTTGGAGGGCGACCGCTGCAGCCGGGGCCGGCGGCAGGCGCCGCCGTTTCCTGCGGACACCGCCGCCGTGGCTGGCGGGTTTGCTAATTTTTCGTTCCGGAGGCTTTTCCGGGAGTTCCGGACCTCCAAAAAATATTCCGGGACCAGTTCTGCGATCCTCGTAATTTTCCAGAAGTTTCAAGTATCATATTGGCATACTTTCGGTAAACTTTCCGAATGGCCTCCGATCCGGCCGAACTGTTTGCAGTCTGGGAAAATTGGCTCTTTGAGCCTCAAAATTTGGGTATTCACACCAACAAGTTGCCGATATAAAGTAGGATCATCGAGAGGAGTGCCATCGAGAGGAGTAAGCTTGCAATTGAGTTCCAGAGGAGTTTATATAGTCTTACTATCAGTAATGCCAGCTCGAGAAAGTACATCAGATGCATATTTTGCTTGAGAAAGATAGTAGTCGTCAGAGTTATGAGAAACCTCTAGACCTAGAAAATAGCTGAGAGAGCCAAGGTCCTTCATTTCGAAATGGCGACTGAGATATCATTGTAATTTTGAGATACCAGAGGCATCATCACCTATTATTATCATATCATCAACATAAAGCAGGAGAAGAACAATACCATGGTCAGTTCGACGAATGAACAATGCAGAATCATAAGGACTAGAGGCAAAACCAAGTTGAGCAAGAGTGGAACTAAATTTTGCGAACCAGGCCCTAGGAGCTTGTTTTAAACCATACAAGGCTTGTCGGAGCTTACAGACTTTAGAATGAGAATCATAACCAGGGGGAGGATGCATATAAAGCTCTTCGGATAAATCACCATGAAGGAAAGCATTTTTGACATCCATCTGGAAAAGTTTCCAGTGACGAACCGTATCTATAGCTAATAGAGTATGAATAGATGTTAATCGAGCCACTGGAGCAAAGGTTTCTTTGTAGTCTATACCATATTCTTGAGTATATCCTTTGGCTACTAACCGAGCTTTATAACGCTCAATAGACCCATCAGAATGAGTCTTAATTTTATAAATCCATTTGCAGCCAATAGGTGTCTTATCAGGAGGAAGATCAACTTAGTCCCAAGTATGAGTGTTCTCTAAAGCTTGGAGTTCCTCAGTCATAGCTTGCTGCCAATGAGGGTTAGTACTTGCCTCTCGATATGAGCGAGGCTCATGAAGAGTGGCAATAGTAGAATAACAATGAAAATCTTTAAGGTGATGTGGAATTGCTCTTACCCGGGTAGAACGATGAAGATTGGTGTCAAGGGCAGGTGTAGGTGCAGGTTCAGGATCAGCAGTTGAAGCAGATTCGATAGGAATAGGTGGGGAGGGTCGAATGTTGAGTGTATCAAAGTCACTTATATCAGAACTGGGAAACAATTCAATTGAGGGATCAATGAAAAACATAGAATCAGTATTAACAGATTTATGAAATTTAGAAAGGGTTGAAAACGTGGTATTTTCCCAGAAGGTAACATGACGAGAGATACGCAATTTATTTGAAATAGGATCCCAACAACTATACCCTTTGTGTTTTATCCCATACCCAAGAAAACAACACAACCGTGCACGTGGTTCCAATTTTGTACGTTCATGGGGTTGTAAAAGGACAAAACAGGCACATCCAAAAGGTTTAAGGACGAAATAGTCAGGAGGTTTACCAAACAATTTTTCAAAGGGTGATAAATTTTGGAGAGCCGATGAAGGAACTCTATTTATACTGTAGACAGCAGTAAGAGCTGCTTCTCCCCAAAATTTTCCTGGACATGAGGCAGAAAGAAGAAGAGCACGGACAGAATTAAGAATCTGACGGTGTTTTCGTTCAGCGCGTCCATTTTGTTGGGAAGTATAAGGACATGAGCGTTGAACGACAGTGCCTTGTTGACTAAGGAATTGTAGTAAGGTAGAATCCCGATATTCCATAGCATTATCTGTTCGAAGAATTTTAATAACAGAAGAAAATTGAGTTTTAATCATATTAGCAAATGAAATGTAAATTTGTGGTAATTCAGATCGATGTCTCATAAAAAATATCCATGTAAAACGAGAATAATCATCAATAAACAACACAAAATAACAAAAACCATTTACTGAAGAAGTGGGGGCAGGCCCCCAAATGTCAGAATGAATTAAGTCAAAAGAACAGTGTGAAATAGAAACACTATTATTAAAAGATAAGGCAGGTTGTTTTGCAAGTTGACAATGTAAACAGTTAAATGATTCAAACTTTGTAGATCCTAACAATCCAGTAGAAATTAAAGGCTGAATTTTGCTACCTGAAGCATGACCAAGACGGAGATGCCATTGGTGAATAGAAGAGTTGGTGGTTGTAGCAGCAAAAAGAACTTTTTGGGGAAGATGAAGAGATTCAAGCTCAAATAATCGACCCACCCTGCAACCCTTCCCTAGAATCTGTCTCGGTTGTGGATCCTGAACCTGACAACCAAAAGGAGAAAAGTTGACATTTAGACCTGCTTCACATAACTGACCAACAGAGATAAGATTAAGGGCCAAGTTAGGAATATAGTAGGTTTCAGGAAGACTAAGATTGGAGGCAGATGCATGACCAGTGTGAGTAATATTCATTTGACTACCATTAGCAGTATGAATTGGTGGCAAGAAAGAGACAGGTGTGGTAGAAGACAAAAGGTTAATATCAGTCGTCATATGATTACAACATGCAGAATCAAAAAGCCAACAAGATTTACCCTGGGTAACAGACATGGCAGCAGGAGAATTGGAAGATATAACCTGTTTGAGTACTGCCTCAATATCACCTATGGTGAGAGTAGGAGAACATTCAGTGGCAGCAGCAGTGACTGATTTAAATCCAGGGTTCGAAAAATTCTTGGATTTAGAGACCCCACTCTTTTGTCGTGGAGGACGAGTTGGGCAATTTTCAAGAATATGACCAAGAGCATGACAATATCTGCATTCAACAGTAGGACAATTAGCAAAGACATGACCCATGTTATTACAATTCTTACAGATGTGGCTGCCACATTTTTGAAAGGATGGACGAGTAGTAGCAAGAGCTATTTTAGAATTCTGAGTTTTGTCAAGATTAAGGCGAGTTTCCTAAAAAATGATTTCTTATATAGCCATATCCAATGTAGGATGAGGGTGTCGATGTAGTAGAGAGGCTATGACAGTTTCATATTCAGGTCGAAGAGCCATGAGAACTTGAATAAGATGAAGATGATCTTCACTGATTTTTGCTTGAGATATTTGATTCCAAATCGGTTGAACTTGAGCAAGAAAATCATTCACAGATTGGCCATATTCTTGTTTGAGATTATGAAGAGTAGTCCACAATTGAAAATAATGAGCAAGTCCAGTAGTTTGATAGCGATTGGCTAGGAAATCCCATATTTCTTTTGCAGTGTCATAACTAGCAAATTGGATGTGAATAAATGGAACAGAACTATTACGAAACCAAGTAATAATCTGATGATTTTTACTATCCCAATCTTCAAGGCGATCAGCAAATTTGGCTTCAGTTTCATCTTGCTGTTTGGTTGGCTTTATGATATCTCCAGTAACAATACGCCAAAGCTTACGACCAATCAAAAAACTTTTCATTCCTTGGACCCACAAATTATAGTTTGAGCCATTCAAAATGGTTACAATGGGTTTTGCAATCTCAGATGTCTCCATTTGGGAGTGGAGGCCAAATAGAAAAGGAATCACAAATGTTGAAATAGAAAAAATTATATATATTAGAGAAGGAGCTTGGTAGGTGACGTGAGTTTCAGATTTGACTGAGAAATGCAGAAAGTGCAGGAAATGCTGAGAATGCAGAAGGTGCAGAAGCAGAAATCAGCCTTTCTTTGGCTATGATACCATGTTATGAAAGAAGGAATTTATGTTTTTGTTGTATCTAATTGTACAATGAAATCACATATTTATACATGAAAAAACTAGAAAGAGAAAACTAAAATCAATGCTAAAATTAAGCCTAGAATTAAGGCTAGAGTCAAGGCTAGAATCAAGCCAAGAATCAAGCCTAGAGTCAAGCCTAAGATTATGCTAACATGGGATTACATAGTATTGAATATTATGCTAACAAAGGAGTTGTATGCCAAGAACGAAGACTTCCATGATGCATGCTCCGCCCACCAACCTGCCGATGAATATCATGACCATGATGAGTTCCAAATGAAAGGTAACCAACTTTGTATTCCTAAATCTTCATTAAGGAAGAAATTAATTTATGATTTGCATGGTGGAGGTTTAGCTGTATATGGGTAGAGATAAGACTTTATCTATTGTATTAGAAAGATTTTATTGGCCTAATATGCATCGAGATGTCGAGAAGTTTGTGAAGAGATGTTATGTTTGTCAAACCGCAAAAGGACAATCTCAGAACATGGATTTATATATGCCATTACCCCTCCCTGAAAATATTTGGAAGGATTTGTCAATGGATTTCATCCTTAGAGTACCTAGAACCCTGAGATGTATGGACTCTATTTTTGTGATTGTTGATAGGTTTTCTAAGATGGCGAATTTTAGTCCTCGGAAGAAGATTTATGATGCTTCCTTTATAGCTAAGCTGTTCTTTAGAGAAGTAGTTCGTTTGTATAGAGTACCTAAGACAATCACATCAGAATACGAAGTTCTTTAGTCATTGTTGGCGTACTTTATGGTATTTGTTTGATTCTTCTTTACAGTATAGTATCACAGCATATCGACAAACAGATGGCCGAACTGAGACATTGAATTAGAACACTAGGGAATTTGATTCGAAGCATTTGTGGAGATCAACTGAAACAATGAGATTTTGCCCTTGTTCAAGCTAAATTTGCCTACAACAATGTAGTCCATAGTTCTATTGGAAGGTCAACATACTCTGTGGTTAATACAAAACCACCACATCATGCGCTTGACTTGGTGAAATTGCCAAAGATTCTCGGAGTTAGTATTGCAGCTGGAAATATGGTAAATCAATGGCAAGAAATTCGAGTTGAAGTCACAGAGAAATTAGAACAATCCAATGCCAAATACAAGCAATTTGTAGATCTTCATTGAAGAAAGCAGACAACCAAGGTTGGTGATGATGTGTTGGTGTTTCTTCG
This sequence comes from Jatropha curcas, assembly GCF_041381405.1. Lineage (NCBI taxonomy): Eukaryota > Viridiplantae > Streptophyta > Magnoliopsida > Malpighiales > Euphorbiaceae > Jatropha > Jatropha curcas. The sequence continues at coordinate 20,786,931 of NC_143161.1, forward strand.
AAAGGAGAGGTTCCCAATTGGCACCTATGGCAAATTACAATCTAAGAAGTATGGTCCTTGCAAGATTCTTAACAAAATCAAAGATAATGCTAATGTGGTTGATCTTCTTACTTCATTTGGTATTTTCAAAACATTTAATGTGGCTAACATTTATCCCTTTCATCCGCCTGATTAGCTTTTGTACTCGAGTATTTTTAACAACTCAAGATCGAGTTAAGTGGAGCGGAATGATGTAGAAAAAATTATGAAGCATTTAAAATATCAAAAGGCCAAGAAAAAGTCTTAAGTAGTTTAATATTTTCTTATTTTGAATATTTTTCCCTTTTTCTATTTTGAGCAGGATGTTCTTACTAATTTAAGATCCTCGATATTCTAGGATTTAAACACTATAAATAGCCCTTAGTTTCTTTGTTTTAGAGTAGAAATTTATTTATTTCAGCTTAAATAAAATTAGAAGTTTACAGATTTTTCTCAAGTTTCTGCAATTGAAACTCGTTGAGAATTATTGTGGTATAATTCTTATTTTTACAACAGTTATCTCGCTGCGTCACCCCCCTATGAATTCTAAATTATTCAGTCCAACGTCTGCCAACTCATATCATCTCCAATTCCGCTTAAAGGTATTATTGTAACTAAATTTCCAAATTAATTGAATTGACAAAAAGAAAAGATACAATTGCAAAAGGGCTAAGATATTTGTACCATTAGGCCAATTCTAGATTGCTCCGAAGAGAATATTACAAGAATGGGTAGCAACACTATTTACAATGTTCTTCAGCAGCTAAATACCACCACAAATGCAAGAGTTCAATTGAACTCTAGTACGAGGGGTTTTTAACATTTTTGTTTTTTTATTTTTTATGGTATCTCATCTCCTAAGTAAGTGAAAACCCTTTTCTTAAGTACTCTAGCTAAGTCAACAATTTCTGATTCTCTAATTGGCTGTATCATCATACTGTCAAATAACCTCGGCATCTGGTCTTTTCGAGACAACCTGCTTACAATGTCGATGGTCAAACTGGCCATATCTCTACTAGCTGTTAACACTCGCAATACAATAGCCGAGTACCCTGTGTTGGACACAAGCCTGTTAAGTAATATCAGTGCTTCCCGCATCAGCAACGTCCTACATAAGCCAAAATAGTGAAACCATGAGAAGCTATCCACGTCAATAGTGTACATGTAAAGAAATATAAGACACTCGTGTCTCTGGAATACAGAGGCAAAGAAGCAATGCATGTTTTGAGGAAGGATGAAATGAATTCTCTCCAACATGCAGTTCAACGGTCAAATTTCAATCTCAGAGAAGTAAAAATGGACAAATAGCAACCTCCATGTAAGAGTTCAACTACCAGACGGCCTGGTGTTGCAGAGCATAAATGAATAATTTATGAAACTACCAAAAAGTGACTGCCATGGGTAATGAGTTAAAGCCAAGTAAGGTTAGATGGCTGTCATCTTCTTCCAAAATATCTTGTAATTAGATCTATATAAACACGCAAAAATCAACAAAATTTGCTGCCTATTTTGAAGTTCAAATTAAAGAACCTGTTGCGTATGTGTGGTTTGTGAGAGTTCTCTGCTCTAGCATTTCTCAATAAGATAAGATACAATGATTCAATTTTTTGGATTCAGAATCTATTTTGAATGAAATATTTGTGCCCTGTTTTGCCAAAACAATTAGAATGTGGTTAAGAAACCGGTGTATCAATGGAACTCTCATTAAACTTCAAGTACTAGACTTAGCAAACCTAAAATTAAGAATAGTTTTTAGTCCCAAACTGAAGTAATAGAAAGGACTTCTGGAACAAATAACTGAAGACAGCGACATGATTGCATAGAATTCAAGTTTAAGAATGAAATTGAGAATTTACTATAAATTGCGGTAAGCAGCAAATATAAACCCATGTTTTTAAGGGAAAAAAGTGGCACATGCATGAAGCCATCAGGAATACGAATATGATGGGACAGCAAGACATCTATAATTGCTATTTACCTAGTTTTAATGCTTTCTGCAGGCTCAGATGGGACAGATACTTCTACATCCATTTCTGAAATCAACAGTTGCAAAATTAACATAATAAAGTTTTTCTCTCCAGGTAAGTTGTGATTTACCAAAATTTCAAACCCAGGTTTTCCTGAAGAGGCTAGAAATGCCAGCATAATAACAGCTCTCTTGCGAAGTTCCATGTCCTGAAAATCCATCAACCAAAAATTGAAAAGGTAACATTTTGCAACTACCATCTCAGGTATATCAATTAACAGCATGAAGGATTTGACTTCTAAAAATCAGCCATGCAAGATTTCAAGACATAATCGAGATTCTATCCTTTATTGTTGACACAGAATTTGAGCCACACATTTCGAATTGTTAATGAAGTCTTCAATCTCAGGTAGTTGGTGGTAGAAAGAAAGAAAGAAAGAAAAGCAAAATAATCATATTAAGAATGCAAATTCTGTTTAAACAAGGCATTCATAAGAGCAGCAGGATCCAGATGGCTAGATGCAAAACAGGAACAGTTTAGAGCTCAGTTTTTAGTTTTATTTCAAAGGTAACTATGCGTCAATAAGGTTAGAAAAAGAGAGATTTTTAAGAATAAATAAAAAAGAAAAAAGAAAAGAAAAGAATGTGGACTTCAGTACAGATTTGGCCAGGTGAGAAGCATGCAGAGTATTCTGAAGGAAATTTAGGATTTTTAAGCCTATTTGATAAGAAATTAAATTACCATGTGATGAAGAAACTCTAAAGTTTGAAGGGAAGAAATTTAGATCTGAACTTTATCAAAATCCAATTTCAGGGGTTATGAAAAACAACAAGATCCTACTTATTTAGAACTGATTTTGTATGAGAAAACTCCATAATGATGTTTCAAATAACACAAAACCGAGATCATAATTCTCAAGTCTCTAAATTTCTTTTTTTTTTTTCTTTTTTAAATGCCCCCATGTCCACACCATTTTCCTCGGTTAGAGAGAACTCAACTTCAAGGTTTGAAATGTTGAAGTAGCAAAATCACATCCTTCATATGGAAAACACTTTCTTCTATTTGTTAGCAGTAGAAATTATCAACATCATAATACTTCTGTCCTCAATTTACATAGAATCTGGATATATTACAAAGTTAGTTGGTGCTTATGTGAGGGCTTTTTTCTCTTCAATAATAATGACCACAAATTCCTTACTCCCACACTCCATTTCCTATTTTCCAAGCAACTTTCCGTTGGTTTTTGTGACATCACCTTGCTCTTTCAACTTTTCAACTCACTATTTTTCTTCCCTTTCTTTCATTACTCTATGGCTGTTTGTTGATTCCAACCTGCCCAATGTTTTCATTTAAGGCTTTGAGCTTCCAAATCTTGTTTTCATGTTTTTCCATGATGATCAGCTTGTTGAATAGGCTACTTTGGCTGTTGGCTATGCTATTCCACCTCCATTGCTTGCTTATGAAACCTTTCTAATTATCATACCAACCTCGTTGCTTGCTGCATTGAAACCCACGGTGATAATTTTCTCTCGTGCTTGCTTTCTGAGAGTATGCATAGCCCTTTCCTAGTCATAAATATAACACCCAAAAAATTTTAAGCTTTGTCGCTAGTGCTTGGGTAACAACTTTCACCACTCCACTCCAAACCTTTACCCCTTCAACTTGGTACATCTACTCAAACACCAGCATGCCACCCCGTTCTAAAAGTATTCACATTTTCACAAATCTTTTTCAGGTACATTATATCATCTAGCATATACTTCCTGTAATTTAGGTTCTGTCTCTTGCCACAGTAACCTGTGACTGTCTCAATCTCCTAATAACATTCTGAACACTAGACAGCCATATTTTGGGTAATCAAAAAACTTTCACCTTTGCAAACCTCCATGCCAAACAAATTCGAAAATGGTAGAGGACCTAACCTCCGTCCTTAAAAGTTCTAGTACTTCCTATACAGACTTTCTTAGTGATAACCTAGCATAACTTGTGGTTCAAATAGACATCCTATCAAATCTTGATGGGACTTTGATTTGTTTTCTTTCTTCAAGTCTATTTTCCAAGCAAGAGCTTTACTAATAGTTGCAAATGGTTGCTCACTGGAGCTACTAGAAGATATCATCTTAAATATCTCATCCAATTAGTTCAAATGAATTAATCATCTCATTCACCGGCTTCAATTCTATCTCTGTACCTTCGTGAACTTCATGAAGCACTGATGCAATATTCATGCAGCGCTACTAGCAAATTACAATTTAGATATTGTATTTGGGTTGATTGAAAGCTAGAAAAGCTCGAATTGATAGGGAATCACAAAAAACAAATAAAAAAATAAAAAAAAAAACATTGCTTATGATTGCAGTGCAGATTTGGCACTATGAACTATACCCAGTAAGGGTAACTGAATCCTATTTGATAGGAATGTTAATTGGGGTTTTAATGGATGGTTAGCAATGCCTGAATTTCAAAACCACGTATCACTCTTCATTCACCTCTAATGTTGGACAAGTTAGGCCTTTATATTGGGATTTTCCTTCAGGTCACATGAAAGCATTTCCAATATTGGCATATTTTCCTGTATTTAACTTTGGTTGTTCATAAACATGCAAAGTTCGCTCTTCCAGTAGTAATCAGTGCATGCATGTCAAATAGAGGCCAAAAATCAAGCAGGTTGCAATTGATAGGTTAATACCAACAGCAAAAATATAAGCAAAGAACCACAGTGTGAAAACAGCTGTTAAATAGAGAAATAAGCTCTTCTGCCTACCTGTATGCTATTTGCGCTGCAGGCAATACAATCTGCTAAACCCTCAAGGATGGTACTGAATCCTTTCCAAGTTGAAGCATTGTTATCATCATTTGCAGTACTGTGCTCTTTACAGCAAGAGCAGAAGACACTTAATAGTTTGGGACCTTAAATCAAGAACAGGAATTGGACAGATGAATGAGAGCCTGATCAATAACAATCTAAATCTTAAATTCTAGAAACATGACAGAAGTTAATCTGAGAAATACAGTAAGTTATTTACATTCAGCACTAATGGAAGAGAAACATCCAGGTGGAAGGCTCAAATTCCGTTTCAGTTTCGTTAACCATTAAAACTTAAAAACTCTATATTTACATTTTTATATGTTATAATATTTATAAGATATAGTAAAGATATATATTTTGTATTTTATTTAGTAGCTTCACACTGCTTTTTAATCTACTTAATTCTTGATATTTGGAAAACCTTAAAAAATTATTATTTGGTACTTTTTGTTTACATTTTTAATTTGTATTGCCTATGTTTTCATTGTATGCAAATAACAAAAATTTATCGTTATTTGAGTTATGCTTAATTAATTGAATTTTATAAAAAAATATATATATATACCTTAACTTTTTTTTATTAAAAAAATGAAAACCAAATATAACTGAAACGGTCCAACTTATTTACCGTTTAGCCTGTTAACCAGTATTTTGGTTATGGATTAAAGAAACTGAAAACAGTTAGTGTTCGAGAACATCCAGTATTAAAGAAAAACTAAGCTAATAACACAATATTTTATCCCAGAAAAGTCATTAACCATGTGGGAAGTAACTCAAAAACTAATAAGGAAATAACAAAAGAATAGCTACAAACAAGATCCGAGAAATGAAATGCCAAATGGGGGAAGGAAAAAGGAAAAAAAAGACTATTGTGAGCTTACAGTTTAGCAGCAAAAATAGTAGATGAAGAGCTTCCCTTTGCACATGTGAACCAGCCTCCCTTTTTAGGAATTGTGAAATGCTTTCAAATATTGGTGCACGGCCAAATCTGTTCAGTCAGAACCTTGTTTAAGATACAAAAGAACATCACGTTATGTCAGAATATGAAACAAATTGGTTTCAGAAGAAACTCACGTTTCCCTCTCAGTATGCGCATCAGTTCTCAGCAAAATGACATTCATGACAGAAACTGCTTTGTATCTTACACGTTCTTCGGTCTTGCTCAATGCAATTTGATGCAACAAATCAAATAAAGAAATCCAGTTCACACAAGAAAGTGAAAATCCAGTGTCAACATTCCAGGTTCCCTTCTTGCAAAGAATTTGCAAATCAGAAAATGTAGTTCCAAACGGCCTACGACTTGCACAAGATGCCTCCTCACTCGAACCAAATAGACCTCTTTCCTTTAAGTTATTCCCAGATTTTGCTCCCTCAACCTTGACACTGTCCCTGAGCAGAGTGCACTGGAAAGATCAAATCAAAGTTCATAAGCATGCGAAGAAGCATCACTTTACAGAACGAAAACAAGTCCAAACACAACAATATCTGAAAAGCAGAGTACCACCTACAAAACAATGTTATGAACTTCAGCAAAGTCATTAATTCTCATTAATTCCAAGTTTTACACAAAAGTCTCATATTCCTATCAGTTTTACTTTATTTAATATTTTCAATATTGCCATCACCATTTACCAATTAAATATCAGTCAGCAGTCACATGCACCATGAGAATCACCTTCAATGCTACAAAAAACAGTCTATCATAACCAAAAAAATACAAGTTGTGATCTCTCACACAAGATCTTCTAAACCACCACCCATTCCCGCCCTATATCATTTTTTTTTTGCCATCAATATATAATGGTCAAGTCCATTGCATCTGCCCAAATGAAGGCATTTTCAAGCATGTGCAATCCCAAGTTTTCTATTCCAAACAAAGATGAAAGTTATTAAATGAATAAAAAACACACACATACATACAAAACAAAAGCTTGTGTAGGCATTACCTCTCTTCCAATTTCCTTCCCGAACTAAACAGGTGCTTCAGAAAAACACGCAATATGCTTAGAGCACTACAAAGAATAGCAACCTGTGCAAAGGAACAAAGTCATTGAAATGAAAAAGGAAAAGCTGTTGGAGGGGCTAAAATATAGAACTCCACCATTACTAAGAAATGTGATAAACTATGGGAGAATCACATAAAATTCGTGCAGGCGTAAAAGGACAAGCACTAAAAATACAAGTTCAATCCTCTCAGGAAATCGTGAAGGAAACAATATCACGGGGACCAACACACACCAAAGTATGTCTGCAAATTGCTCTAAAAGATCACAATACATTGTAAACATGATCAAGAGTTTGGCAATGCATATTTGTGGGAAATTACTGCTCTTAATGGATATTTTCTCAAGTTATAAGCATAAACATATCTGAGTTGTTCTAGGACATACTTAAGAACATCATATTCATTCTAACCAACATGGCAGATCTTCAATTGTCCCCCACAACCACTACAACAACAACAATATGCAATTAAAGATGAGGGGCTTGATAGATAAAACTCAAAAGCTACAGGGTCTTGATATGAGATTGCCTATAATTTTGAAAAGATCATAACACCAACACCCTATTGTGAAACATCTGGTTGATGCCTTGGAAAGCCAAAACATGTTTCAAGTAAACACAGTGAGATTCCACAGTAATATTAAAACCATTAAATGACTGATTATTTTAAGAATTCCAGGGTGGTGTAAGGGTTGTTACTACAGCCAAATTCAAATGCTAGCCTGCTTGAAACAGTATCCAGCGCCTTTGACAAATGAAAACTCTGAAATGTTCTTTGAGAGCAAAAAGCTTCAATTGATCCCATATAGCTTAACACGAGTGCATTTAAATAAAAAAAATCCACAGCCCTTTATTAAGTATCCGCAACCAAAAACAAGGCAACCTTCTATAACATGTACCTATCGAAGTTTGTAAAAACAGTTGAAATTTGACATAGAAAAGCAGATAATTACTCACTGAGTCGAGGAAAATGAAAAAGATTTTTGTAACTCACATTTTCAAGGTAACAAAGATCAACCAAAGGCCCAAGCAAAGCCTCCAGTTGTAGCAGTCCATTGCAGATCTACAATACAGAAAAAAAACATAGGGCCAAAAAATCGAACTTAATCAAATTCTCGTATTGCATGCCAAATTGAAAAAAAAAAAAAAGGATACCATTAAAGTGTGATGAAATCCACACAAAAACTTGGGATTGCGTGATTATGATAGGGTAATATAGGGTTGTGGACATCAAACAAAAGAAAGGAAGCTTCTACATACACTATAGGGTGGTAACGATTTATGATTGTCCATTCTTAAGTTCAATAATATTACTTTAATAATAAAAGGTAAATGTTACTGGCCCAACCACACAAGTAAACGAACTGATCTCTCAAAACAAGATTTCTTACAATTTTCTTCCAGTATTAATATTACATCATCATTCATCATAGAGGTAACTTGGAAATACAGGTTAGCCACATTCTTGATTTAACTACAGTTTTGTCAAATATTTTGACAACATATATCGAGGGCTAAAATTAGAATGTAAATCATCAAAGATTAACAAGGAAAGGAATCGAAAGACAGAAAATGTTTTGAGACCAAAGTTTTAAATCAAGGTGATGGACATGTCACTGATGTCACTCACTGTGTTGCAGCCAAAGTGTCACAATTGGCATTATCGTTAATTCTTTAAAAAGAAAATCAAAAATAGAAACTACACATTATTAATAATTCTGACAAAATTGAAAAAAGAATACTTCAATTACAGGATATAACTGGAGGTCACCACTAGAAAAACGTTTTATAGAGGATCCTAATAGTATCGTCTATCACCTTGATTTTGACAGTCGCTACCATAAAAGTCTCTAGAGTCTCATTAATGGTGAGTAAATAATACAAATAGATTAACTAAACAAGTTCCATAGGAAATAAAAACCATTCAGAAGGTGTGACATGATAATTGTTAAGGAACTGTACTTCAAATAAATTTTGAAGATAAAAAAGACGACATTAAGAATTATGATGCTGGAGTAGAAAGCATCATATATAACCTCAGAATGCGATCCTGCCATAAGTGATCTATACTTTTCTCTACAGGTAACATGCTTGCAGAAGGGAGAGACAAGAGTCAAGACCCAAACGGTAGAAATCTTGAACATCTAGAAGATAAAAGGAAAATAGGCATTCAATCTTTCAAATCTAAAGTTTCAAAGTAGAACTAGCAGAAATTATTTGGAATTTAATAGATTCTTTTGGCTATCTGCTTTCTCTTTTGCCTATTTTTATTTCTTCTCCTTTTTCTCTTTGCAGAATAATAGGCATTGAATCTTCAAATCTGAAATTTTACAAGTTGGCAGAAATTATTTGGAATTTTAATAGATTTTTTAGGCCATTTGCTTTCCCTTTTGCCTCTTTTTATTTCTTCTCTTTTTTCTCTTTGATCTAAAGTTTCTCTGTCTGCCAGGAGCACTCCATTTCTGCCATTACTGTTTGTATGAAATGGCAAGTATTCTGTACTGACTGTGCCTGACACAGGAGAAGAATTTAGGGCAAATTAACTCTCAACAATTAGGGCTAGAATAGGATGATTTTGGTTGGAACTGTAAATTTAATGTGGAAAAATATTTTCTTGCTTTTGATTCATTCATAGGGACACATATTTATATACATACAAGATACTATAAACCTATTAAGAATCTAACTCCTAATAGAGTTCTATTTACAACTAACCCTTAACACCCCCTCAAGTTGGAGCATAGATGTTAAGCATGCCCAACTTGTTTCAAAGATAGTTAACCCGAGGTCCTTTTAAAGCTTTTGTAAAAATATCTCCTAACTGTTCACTTGTTTTAATGTGCCCCGTAGAGATAACACCCTATTATATCTTTTCACGAATAAAATGACAATCAATCTCAATATGTTTTGTTTGTTCATGGAATACTGAATTGGATGCAATGTGAAGAGCAGCTTGATTATCACACCATAACTTTGCAGGCAAGGATGACTTGAAACCAATTTCCTCTAACAACTGACGAATCCAAATTAATTCACAAGCAAATTGTGCCATAGCTCAATATTTTGATTCAGCACTCGATCGTGAGACTACATTTTGTCTCTTGCTCCTCCACGATATCAAGTTTCCACCCACAAAGACGCAATATCCTGATATTGATCTTCTATCAACCTTCGAACCTACCAAATCCGCATCTGAAAAACATTTGATGTCCAAATGCCCATGATTACTGTAAAGGAGGCCACGACCTGGATTACCTTTCAAGTAGCACAAAATCTGTCCTAAAGCTTTCCAATGGATAACAGTAGGAGAAGACATAAACTGTCTTAAGACGCTCACAGAGTAAGCAATATCTAGACGTGTTACTATAAGATAATTCAGTTTGCCCACTAACCTTCTATGCATCTCAGGATCATCAAATAGCTCACTACCAATTGAAAAGTTGCAAATTATGAGTCATTAGAGCACTGCATGGCTTGGCACCCAACTTTCCAATTTCCGTCAGTAATTCAAGGACATACTTCCTTTGAGATATGAAGATGTCTCTCTTACACCTAGACACTTCAATAACCAAAAAATACTTCAACAATCCTAAGTCTTTTGTTTGGAACTGAGTCTAGAGAAATGACTTGAGTGATGTAATGCCTACTGAATCACTCCTGTAATAACAATGTCACCAACATAAACCATGATGTTTGGCAAATTGACAAGATTCACATTCTAAAATTGACACAGACTGAAATTGCGGACACAACTTCTTTAAAGTAGACAATGAAGGATGACCCAAACGACAATGAACCTCGAGGAGATAGAGCACCAGCACAAGCCAAAGATAACAAAACATGTTCATCCAAAAGATAAAGGCCACCAGACTCACGTCCTCTACCAATAATCCGCTTCATCAAAAGATCTTGAAACACACAATATGTAGGATAAAATTTAACACAACAATTCAGTATACGAGTAATTTTACTAACAGACAGTAGATTAAATGAAAAATGAGGCAAACAAAAAACAGAAGACAATGGAATAGATGGGATCAGATTGGCGGTGTCAATACACTTAACAGAAGATGTGGACCCATCAACTAGAATAACATGACGATTAAATTGTTCAGGTTCTTTTAATGAGGATAAGAGACTAGGGTTGCCTGTCATGTGATCGGTGCAACCAGAATCAATAATCCACTCTGATGAGGTAGACACAAGACTTACTTGAATTGGCAGCAGCAGCAATTGAGGAATCAGTAGACTTAGAAGAATGGTATCTAGAGAGCTCAACATACTCCGCAGCAGAAATTGTTACAGTGTTGTCAGAAGAAGTAACTGCAGAATCTTGAGTGGCCATATTTACCCTTGGTGGCTTATTTATCAATTTCTAGCAATACCGTTTAGCGTGACCAGGTTCATGGCAATAATGGCAGATGAGAATGCTTGCCTCTCGAGTAATTGATTCATTACTACAATTATTTCCTCCTCTTCCTCTATTTCATGGCTGCCTAGCTACCTGATTATAACTCACAAGGGCGCTATTATCAGAAAGGAAAGGGGTATGAGAACCTTCAGTATGTAACAATCTAGTGAAAGTCTCCTGAAGAGAGGCAACATCACTGCCTGAAAGAACTTGTGATTTGGCAGTTTCGAAAACTAAAGCAAGACCTGCAAGAAAACTCATCACAGCCATTTGTTCTCGCTGAGTCTGTTGAACCTTAACATCGGGACTAAAAGGCAATAAAACATTAAGTTCCTTGTAAATCTTCTTAAATTCTATAAAATAAGTTGTAAGGGGCTTATCTTGCTGGTCGGCCCGATAAAATCCTTTACAGACCTCATACATACGAGACAGATTACTGTTTCCCGAGTACAAAAATTCAAGATATTCCATTAATTCTTTAACAAACTCACAATGATTGACTAACCCAAACACTTCACTATCAATAGAATCGCGAATCAGTAGAAATAACTTAGCATCTTTCCTGAGCCAACGTTGCCTAGTGTCACCAGTTGGTGGATCATCAATTAGATGATCATCTTTTTCAACACTCTGCAAATAAATTCTAATTGCCTTACTCCAAGCTAAATAATTAATTCCTTTCAATTTATTTTCTGTGATTTTATTCATTGCTGAGATCAATTCAGTAATAGTAATTTTAGAATCTGTAGTTTCAGGATCCATTATTAATAAAAACTAAACACCCTACCAGCAACATAGAAAGAGACACCGAAAGAAAATAGCCTTTCAACGCAAACAGGAGCAAAAAGGTAACCTGAAACACCAAATTGACAAAACTGAGAATGCCCCTACCAAAACTTCACCAAATCAGAAAAACAACCACCTGAGTAGACTGCTGACCTAGAGTCAAAGCCAGAAAGCAATTTCCACTAGCCGAAAACAGCCGGATGCCCCGCCACGCGCCGCGCGTGGTACTGTAGCAGAAAACTAAATCGGCGCGTGAGGCCCACACGCAGCGAATCCGGTGACCGGATTTTGAGGGAACGCCAGTAGGCAGCTGGAGTAACTCCTGGAGTAGGCGGTGAGACAAACAGTGACCCTAGAATGGTCACCAACATTGACAGCCACTGGAATCTTCAGCGCAAATGGGAAAAATCAAGTTTAAAGAGCCACAGGCTATGATACCATGTAAATTTAATGTGGAAACATATTTTTTTGCTTTTGATTCATAAATAGGGACACATATATATATATATATATATATATATACACACAGACACACACACACACACACACACACACACACACACACATACAAGATACTAGAAACCTATTAGGAATCTAACTCCTAACAGAGTTCTATTTACAACTAATCCTTAACAGGAACAAAATAATATATCGGTTTCAAAGAAATCCTTAGAATTAAAATTCTGAATTCATAGATAAAAAAACAATCCTAAATCATCCTATTCTAGCCCTAATTGTTGAGAGTTAATTTGCCCTAAATTCTTTCCCTGCATCACTGCCGCAGTGGATGCACATGAGTTTGTGGTGATTTGAAAAGTGTATTGGTGCAGATAGTATCATATTGTCTCCTAAGTCCCAAACAAGATTGACTATGACAATATCATATTGTCTCCTAAGTCCCAAAAAAGATTGAATATGAGTGAAAAGATATATGGCGGACACTATTTAAATCCCTTGCTTGCTTGGGATTCTCAAATAGAAAATTCTGCACCAGGCAACTCAATTACTATGGAGATTGTTTCCAGCATATGAACATATAAAATCTACAGCAACAGCAGCAACAAAAACACTGTCACCTATTTGAGTTTTAAACCACCTTTCGAGTCTGAAAATGGAGTTAGCCACATAATTTTATACTAGTTTTCTATTCATAAGGTATCAGTTGTTTCCAAATTATCTCATTGAATATAAATGTAGCAATAGCCAGAAGCCATATGTATCACACAGTCAAACCATATAAGTTAGTCCCACAAAAGATCCTAACACATGCCCTAAAAAATAAAAATAAGGACTTAAAAACTTGAGATGCTAGGGTGCAGTAAAATCTTTATTAGCAATAGTCTATCATTAGCCCCATCCAAGCATACATTTGGCTTCTAAGGTATGATTTGTCTCATTAACCATACCTTGGTCAATGCAAAGTACAAATGTGATACTTTTGCAGCTTCAGAAGCCTGAAAAAAATGCAAATGTTGCTGTAAAGCTGCATTAGAAGAGCCTCCAGCTGCCACAAAATCCCCAAATTTGGAGGGCATATTCATGCTCATGTGCCCAAAAAGAAAATGAAAATCTGCTGGACAGGCCATGAATAACTTGGAGATCAGATTTCTTCCTAACTTATGGTCACTTGCAGAGCCCCATATATCTAACAGCTTGTCAGAAAGATCAGCACAGGAGGATCGATCAATGTTTGAATTTAGGTTGCTAGATTCACCGGCTTTGTCTGTCTGAACTCCTATGGCCTTAGAGGATGAAGTTGCTAACAGACAGAAAGATAATGAAAGAAAATATAGACAGTTTACAAACACGAGAGAAGGAGAGAAATAAAATAGCAAAACAAATGTAAAGGCTGTGATTGTGGAGTTACTGTAATCGTGCATCTCACCTAAATGAATCTGATATCCAATCTCGTTCTCTAAAGCTCTGGTATTTCTAGATTGCTGGGGGTCGCCATGATTATTTGGGGTAGGAAGTCGACATTGCCTGCCATTAACCATGTCATTCCAAAAATTTCTAAACTATAACAATTAAGAGAGGACCTAAAAGCTGATTATAGACCTACATATTACAAGCTGAATAATGTATCCTCATGAAAACAAAATAATAAAAATAATAAGCAATATGAAAATGAAAATATGGAGACAGATCATAACTATTCTAAGGCTAACAATGGAAAATTTTGGTTACCTGTATTTTGACAGTGTCTACAAGAGACAAGAAACAAATGATAGTATCACAAATTGATGCAAAAAAGGAAATTGAGAAAATTCAAGAATTTTAGAATTATGGCTTAGATCTTATATAAGATTTATTTGGGACGTTAAGCAGTCTTTACAGTTTTATTCATGAATTTATTTAAATAAATTAGTAGCTGGTTCATTACTTCAAGGTCTGTTTGATTTGGCTAATCGTGTTACCATGTAGCTGATAACAGTAGTTATAACTTTTAGTTAGTGAATGTTGGTTGTTCTCATAAAGATAAACTTTTAACAACGGTTGATTAAAATTCACTAAATACAGCTAGTACAATCAACATCTAATTAAAACTACTATAAGCTATCAGCTGCTAATTAAAATTCTTACCAAATACCTCTAACCTAGTTGTTAGGCGTAAATCAACTACCAGCTACATGAATCAATTGAACTAAACACTGCTTAGGTATACGGAAAATTGTGTAATCTCTAGCTTTATTGGAAAATTGATCCTTTTTCTTTAGAAGTATTTCTTACTTATCTTAAACTTATTTCAAAGTCCTTGTGAGTTTACAATAGTCCAAATCCTAAACGACTAAATAGTTTTGAATTTCTTTTCTTGAAAGCTTTGGAATTGTTTTAAAGTTATTTTATTAAAAGATATATACTATTATAAGTCTATGAGCACCTAAGATTGTTATGCCTTCAATTCAGTTTTGTTATCCAATAAAGGTCACAGCTTTTTATTCTACTTTTGAGTTGTGTGATGCAATACAGCCCTAGCTGTGATGCCTGAGGAGGTTTAGGTGTAACACATGTTAGTATAATGTTAGTATACTATTGTAATTAATTGACTATACTATTGTAAGATAGCTGTAAATAACCATCAATTAGGGAACTAATTAAGGCTGTAAATGTCAACCATAATTAGGAGACAATGGGCATCAAGTAGGAGACATATTAGGCATCAATTAGGGAGCCAATTAAGGCTGT
>NC_143161.1:21341855-21379679 GCF_041381405.1 Jatropha curcas
TTTGATTGCGCTATTGGAAGATAAGTAATTAGACCGGATTAGAATAGCTAACAATACATCGGGAGAGCTTGTTAGTGATTTTAGGGTTGTTTCCCCTACTTGAACAATTAAAATTGATTATCAAACTAATAAAATAAATTGGATAGAATTAAGTAAAATCAATATCCCTAGTAGTTTTAAATCCTTGATCTCTTTTCATCCAAATTTTGTTGCTTGATTTCTTTCTGTTTTATTTTCGAATTTACTTTTCTTATAACAAATCTCTCTTATTGTCGTTTAAATAATAATAGGTTAACATAATTTTGGTACTTGATATACAATCCCTGTGGATACGATACTTTACTCATTTTATATTACTTGTTGCGATTTCGTACACTTGCAAAAATCTCTGTCATAAACCTATTAAACAATTTCAAAGTGACTGGGGGGGGGGGGGAGAATATCATGCTTTAAAATCTTACTTAACTAAAAAATGGTATAATTCAATGAAGCTCATGTGCTCACACGCCCGAACAAAACAGATGTGCTGAGCGGAAACACCACCATATAACTGAAACAAGTCGTGCTTATTTATATCATTCTTCTGTTCCACCAAAATATTGGGATCATAATTTTGCCATAGCAGTTTATACCATTAACAGGTTGCCTACTCCCAAATTACAAAATAAATCGCCATATCAAATCATTTTTCACCGTAACCCGGAATATAATTTCTTGCGTATATTTGGTTGTTGTTGCTATCCCTGGCTTCGTCCCTATACTAGGAATAAACTTGAACCTCGTTCTAATAAGTATGCGTTCTTGGGATATAGTATTCTTCATAAAAGGTATAAGTGCTTGTCTCTTTCTAGTAATAAAATTTTCTTCTCACGTCTTGTGTTGTTTGATGAACAAGTTTTCCCGTTCAAAGTCAATGATGGTAGTCCTCTGCTCTTGGGTCACCACCTCTGCCTCCTATTTTCTCACTGGGTAACCCTATTACTCCAAATTCACCTACTATAATTGAAACACGATTGCCCACAAATATCCCTAAATCTGCTGCTCCAACTCTAGAATCACTATCCTCACCAACTCGCTCTCAGGACATTGTCACAACTGTAACAGACTCTTCATCATCACTCTTGTGTTTGCCTCCGCGGCCTATGAATCATTCTTCTAGGGCTTCCAACACACATCCCAAGCTCACTAGTCCAAAATAGGGAATCTAAAACCGAGGAATTTTCTCACTTCTTCTTATTTACCCATTATTCCAACATCTTATACAGCGGCAGCAAAGCATTTTGTTTGGCGAACAACCATGTCTGAAGAAATTAATGCCCTATTATCTAATGGAACTTGGGATTTGGTTCCACGATCATAGGCTTCAAATGTTATCGATTGCAAATGGGTCTATCGTGGTAAGACCAAATCAGATGGCACAATCGATTGATATAAGGCTCGACTTGTGGCGAAAGGCTTTCATCAAAGGCCTTGTTGATACTTTTAGTCCTATGGTTAAAGCAGAAACCATACGACTAGTTCTGTCTATTACTATAAATTCAGGTTGGCCAATTCAACAACTTGATGTTTCGAATGCTTTCTTACATGGAAAATTAGAAGATCCTGTGTATATGGAACAACCTCAGGGGTTCTCGGATTCATCACGATTTGATCATGTCTATTTTTTTAAAAAATCATTATATGGTTTACGTCAGGCGCCATGGGCGTGGTATTTCTATTTGGTTCAGGCATTGCAGAAGATTGGATTCAAAGATTCTAACGCTGATAGTTCACTCTTCGTTTATCATCATGGAAGTCAACTTGCTTATTGTCTTGTGTATGTTGATGATTTGTTGCTAACATGTTCTTTAGTGACTCTTGTTCAGTCGACAATCAATCAACTTGGAACTCATGTAGCCCTAAAAGATTCGGGACCTCTATCTTATTTTCTAGGGATTAAGGTTACATGGTTGGTAAATGGCCTTCGGCTAACACAGTCAAAGTATATAAAAGATTTGTTGCGTCGGGTTAATATGCATGAAGCCTCTCTCTGTCTTCTCTGTCTTCACTCACACTTGTTTTAACGGTAGAAGCCACCAATCATTATGAGAATCCGACCTAGTTTCGGCAAATAGTAGGTGCTTTACAATACTTGGCACTTGATAGACTGGAAATTACACTAGCAGTGAATAAGGAGGCTCAATTCATGCATTCACCAACTGTGAATCATTGGCAAGAGGTGAAGCGAATCCTCTGTTATCTCAAAGGTACCATTGATCATGGGTTAGTCTTTTCGCAATCCAAACTCAAAAGTATAGTGGCTTATTCTAATGCCGATTGGGGTGGTGACAAAATGGATTGCAAAAGTACTTCGACTCATTTTGTTTTTCATGGTTCTAATATAATTTCTTGGTGTTCCAAGAAACAAAAGACTATTGCTCGGTCAAGTACTGATTTGGAATATCGTGCTTTAGTTACAACGGCTTCTGAAGTGTATTGGATTACATGCTTACTTTGTGAACTTCATCAACCATTGTCATCAGTTCCCAAAGTTTGGTGTGACAATGTTGCAGCTACGTATTTAGCTACCAATCCTATTTTCCATTCACGATCCAAGCATCTGGAGCTGGACTTTCACTTTGTTCATGATCAGGTACGATAAAATCATCTCCTTGTATCATATATTCCAACGATTGATCAGCTTGCTGATGTTTTGACCAAACCGTTATCAAAGCAACGGTTTTTGCATATGAAGACCAAACTAATGGTTGCTCCTCCCATTAGTTTGCAGGGGGATGATGAGGATACGTAATAGATATGAGTTCTTTGCATTGCTTGTAGTTATCTTTCCCATGTACTTCGGGATTGGATTCTATTTAGTTTAAATTCCAAATCCCATTAGAATAGAGATTATCTAGTTCTGTAAACTATTATTTAAAGCTAACTAATACAACACAAAGAATATTGAAAAACCCAGACACAATTGGTTCCAGTTTCTTTACATGGCATTTCCAAAGCTGTGGGGAATGGCGATTAGCATGCGATAAAGCCTACTAGGCGTAGTCCCCTGCTCTCCCACCTTTTTTTTTTTATTAACGAGTTGTTGCTTTTTGCAGAAGCTTCGTTGCCTTAAATTCAAGTTATTAAGAGTTGTCTTGATAGTTTCTATGTCGCATCAGGCCAACGGGTAAAATTTGCTAAATCCACCATCTTCTTCTTGGCCAATGTTGATCCCATCATAAGGTCAGACATATGTAATACATCGGGCATGACGGCTACAGATCAAATAGAGACTTATTTAGGGGTTCCAATGTGCAATGGTAGAATAAATAAGGCTTCTTTTGACCGCTTGTTTGCGCGTATGGACCAGCACCTTGCGGGCTGAAAAATACCATTGTTGTCCTTTGCTATTCGTATTACTCTTGCTAAATCAGTATTATCTAATCTTTTGAATCATATGATGCAAGCTCTTTTTTTGCCAAGGTCTGTTTGCAATAATTTTAATAAGTGAATCCGCAACTTTGTTTGGGGAGATATCAATGGTAAGAATAAAGTTCACGCTATCATTAGCAGACGGTTACGTTACCAGTGAAATATGGTGGGCTGGGTGTTTGTTCTTGTTGTGCGATGAACGATGCTTTTCTATCAAAGCTGGGTTGGCATTTAAAACGGAGGATCATTATCTATGGGTTTATCTCCTTCGAAGCAAGTATACTAGTGGCAGATCTATCGTTTCGGCCTTAGTGGAGAAGCCTAACTCATCTTTCATTTGGAGAGGGATTGTCAAATACTCCTATCTGTTACAGAAGTGCTGTTACAAGGTGGTTGGTAATAGAATCTTTACATATTTCTGGGAGGATCTGTGGGTGGGTGAGAAGTCGTCAACGGAGTTGGTGGTGTCATCGGTCCTCTAGATTTGTCTCATAAACCGATTGTCTTCTTCTAGTCCACAGAGAGCTGGAAGTGGGATCTGATTCGTCCCTGGTTATCAGAGGAAGGATGCTTGAGTATTGAACCTTTTTTTCTTTTGGGGAAAGTAAATAATATGGATTTTATTGCTTGGAGGGGGACTCGAAATGGTGCTTTTTCAGTTAAATTTGCATACCTGCTTACCAAAGGTACTGTAGATAAACCTCCTCTTGCCGCTTAGAAGATACTTTGGACAATTCAGGTCCCGCAGCGGGTTCGTTGTTTTAATTGGATTATTCAACATAAGCGATTGATGGCTAATGTTGAAAGAGGTAGGAGGAGCTTTACGAATGATACTTCATGTCCTATTAGTAGAATTGTTCCTAAGACTATAGAACACATTTTTCATGATTGCTTTTATGCCAAGGAGGTTTGGGCTCGAGTCTTATGCCCAGATTCTTTTTCTTTTTCCTTCACTGGCATCTTGAACAATGGTTCAGCTTTGGACCTTCTCTATCTAGTCCTTGGAAGACCTCGACTTCTCCCCTGCAGATCCTAAGTATTAGTGCCAAGTGTATTTGGAGGTGGCACAATGATACTGTTTTTAATAACAAATGGTATAACTTAGATGCTCGATTCCATATGCTCAATTTTCAGGTACATTCTAATAGTCGTGCTTGGAATAATACCTCTTCTTTTTCCTGTCGTATTGGGAGGACTGTTATTCTGGTTTCTTAGCAAGCACCGAAGGTTGGTTGGGTCAAGTTGAATTTCGATGGCGCTTCGAAGGGTAACCCTGGACGGAGTGGTGGAGGTGGTGTCCTTTGGGATCATCTAGGCAATTGGATTGTTAGGTTTGTGGTCCATTTGTTAGGAATCAGCTCTGATACCAGTTTTTGGGCATCAGCTCTGATACCACTTGTTGGGCCCTTTCAACCATTTAAGAGAAAATTAACGCAGCGGAAAACAGAAATGGGACACATAGAAATTTACGTGGTTCACCCTCAACTGTTTAGGGCTGCGTCCACGGGACAAAACTCCGAATAATTCTTCCACTATTAAAAATAGTAGGTACATAAAGAGATTAATACAAAAAATAGTGGCACACAAAGTGTTTCCTAAAAACACCCCATAATAATTTCCTCATTATTTTTCTCTCCCTTAGTTTTAGGAAACCCTTCCCAAAACTGGATAACTCTCTTCGCTACATATTTTTTTCTTTTTCGTCTGCTGTGTGTTGTGTTGTTCTGCCTCTATTTATAGGCAGGTTATGAGAGAGCATTTGAGAGAGGCGTGCATTACTAATGCACGACTCTCCGTTTTGTCAAATGGCATGCCAACCTTTGAATTGTTGGTTGCCAACCTTTAAAATAAAACATTTTTCTTTTTTTTTTCTTTTCAAACTGTGTGGGTCCCACTTGAGTGGGCACACCACCACCAACAAATCTCCCCCTGCACAGTCAAGTGAGGACGTCAGCCAAACTCTCCATCATCCCTGCAGCTAATCGACAATATTCAAACTTGTCTTTTGGAAGAATCTTCGTTAACATATCTGATCCATTTTCATCTGTATGGATCTTCTCAAGTTGTAACTGCTTCATCTCGAGTACATCCCTGATCCAATGATATCTAACATCAATGTGCTTTGATCTTGAATGAAAGGAGGAATTCTTCCTAAGATGAATCGCACTCTGGCTATTGCAGAATATCAAATATCGTTCTTGATGAATTCCGAGTTCATTCAAGAACTTCTTCATCCACAGTAACTCCTTGCACGCTTTAGTAATCTTAACTGCCACAACACGGCTCCCCCTGCAAATATGATTGGATATCCTGAAAATCCATTTCACTGCAGTCCAATTTTCCCTTCCAGGCTTTGAAAGAAACTGACTCACTACTCTGACTGAGTGAGCAATATCTGGCCGTGTATAAACCATGGCATACATCAAGCTTCCAACTACTGAAGCATATGAAATCTTTTCCATTTCTTCCTTCTCTCCATCCGTAGAAGGGTACTGTTTAGAACTCAATTTAAAGTGATTAGTAAGAGGATAACTAACTGCTTTAGCGTTTTCCATTCTAAACCTTTGAAGTACTTTCTCAATGTACTTCTCCTGTGACAACCATAATTTCTTGGCTCTTCAATCTTCATGCCAAGAATTTGCTTTGCTGGTCCCAAGTCTTTCAAAGCAAAAGACTTACATAGCTGTTTCTTCAAGTTAGAATTCTGACCAACAATCAACATATCAACCACATAGAGCGAAAACAATGTAGTCATCATCAGAGAATTTCTTTACGAAGACACAGTGATCTGAAGTAGTCTTTTTATAGCCTTGCTCCCCCATAACAGACTCAAACTTCTTGTACCACTGTCTTGATGCCTGCTTCAAGCCGTACAAGCTCTTCTTCAGTTTACAAACACAATCTTCTTTCCCTTTTTTTATGAAACCCTCTGGCTGCTCCATGTATATTTCTTCTTCCAAATCTCCATGTAGGAAGGCAGTCTTTATATCCATTTGCTCGATTTCCAGATCAAAACTGGAGGCCATTTTGAGCACTGTTCAAATAGATGTCATTCTCACAACTAGTCAAAAGATCTCATCAAAATCAATACCCTTTCTTTGATTGAATCCTTTCACAACCAGTCTAGCTTTGAATCGTGGTTGGGAGCTGTGTTCTTCCTGCTTGATTCTAAACACCCACTTGTTCTTCAAAGCTTTCTTGCCTTTGGGCAACTTTACCAGCTCAAATGTTTTATTCTCATGCAAGGATTTCATTTCATCTTGCATGGCTTCAATCCAGTTCCTCTTGTGTTCATTTCCATAGCTTCTTCAAAACTTTCAGGTTCTCCCCCATCAGTCGTCAGTACATACTCATTGACTGGATATCTAGTAGATGGTTATCAGACTCTACTAGATCTTCTTAATGTTTAAGAACCTTCCGGTGCTGGTGGTTGAACATGAACACCATAATCTTCATCTGGTTCATTTCCATTAGGAACTTCTGGATTTTCTAATTCTGGCACTTGTTCTTATGGAACATTTTCTTCATCTCCAATTTGTCTGCGTTCTATTGGAGGGACTCTCTGTATGTCTTTTGAGTCTTCACCAGATCTATTGGCACTCTGCTTCAATATCTTCAATAGTCTGATCTTCAACAAATACAGCATCACGATATCTGATAATCGTCTTTTGGATTGGGTTATAAAACCTATAGCCACATTGGTCTTGGCCATAGCTAATGAATACACACCGTCTAGTCTTGACATCAAGCTTAGATCGTTCATCCTTGGGACATGTACGAAGGCTTTGCACCCAAACACCCGCAAATGATCATAGGAAACATCCTTTCCTAACCATACTCTCTCTAGAGTATCATACTGTAGAGGGAAACAGAGTGAACGGTGAACTGCTGTGAGTAACGCTTCACCCCAAATCTTTTAGACAACTTTGCATGTGAGAGTAAACATCTGACTCTCTCCATCAAAGTTCTGTTCATCCTCTCAAACTGTTCAGCTGCGGCGTCTTGGGAGGTGTCATTTGATGTCAAATGCCATGCTCTTTGCAGAAAGCGTCAAATGGCCCAGTGTATTCTCCACCATTATCTGTCCTGATACACTTTAGCTTCTTGTCTGTCTATCTCTCAATCAGGTTTAGAAGACTTCAATGTGTATACCCAGTTCTTCCTAGAATGGTCATCGATAAATATCACAAAATATCGATTTCCACCATATGACATTGTCAATGGTCCACACAAATCTGAATGAATCAGATTTAATACATTCTTCATTCTAGAAGGAGGGGTAATCTTGAAAGCTACTCTGTTTAGCTTTCCCGCCATACAATCAGGACACTTGTCTAGGTGAACTTCATCCAATCCAGGTAGTATGTTCTTTCTTGCCAGAGTTTTCTTACTCATGTGACATAGTTGTTTATGCCACAAGTCAACTGTACTGTCATTCTCCGCTACACTCAAAGTGTCTTGGGAGAGTTTCGCATGCATCATGTACAACTTTCGGTCTTTAGCTAACCACAATGAACCTTTTGTGAGCTTCCACTGACCATTTCAGAAGGTGTTACAGAAACCTTCATCATCAAATCTACCAACTGAGATTTGGACACATGCTCGAAAGCCATTTCTCATCTGTCTTCTCTTCCGGTTTAGTTCAACTAAACACAGGCAAATGCATTTTAATTACCATAAGGAGATCTCTCATTTGGTAATACGCGCCATTCAGACTGGTCATTTTGCTTGTCCATTTTGACTTGTGCAGAATATCATCACCAACATAAACCGTATACGTGAACAGTAGTATATGTGAATAGTGCCATGAATAGTAATAGTATACTCGAATAGTAACTAACTGTATGAACAGTAACTGTACACGTAAATAGTACTGATACCACTTGTTAGGAATTAGCTCTGATACCATTTTTTGGGCATCAGCTCTGATACCACTTGTTGGGCCCTTTCAACCATTTAAGAGAAAATTAACGCAGCGGAAAACAGAAATGGGACACACAGAAATTTACATGGTTCACCCTCAACTGTTTAGGGCTGCGTTCACGGGACAAAACTCCGAATAATTCTTCCACTATTAAAAATAGTAGGTACACAAAGAGATTAATACAAAAAATAGTGGCACACAAAGTGTTTTCTAAAAAATACCCTATAATAATTTTCTCACTATTTTTCTCTCCCCTAGTTTTAGGAAACCCTTCCTAAAACTGGATAACTCTCTTCGCTACATTTTTTTTCTTCTTCTTCGTCTGCTGTGTGTTGTGTTGAGGTGCTTTTGCCTCTATTTATAGGCAGGTTATGAGAGAGCATTTGAGAGAGGCGTGCATTACTAATGCACGGCTCTCCGTTTTGTCAAATGGCATGCCAACCTTTGAATTGTTGGCTGCCAACCTTTAAAATAACACGTTTTCTTTTTTTTTTTTTTTTTTTCTTTTCAAACTGTGTGGGTCCCACTTGAGTGGGCACACCACCACCAACACCATTTAGGGTTTGTTCTTCCATGACAGCGGAACTTCTAGCTCTGTATCATGGAATCCTCTTGGCCTAGGACATGGGTGTTCGTCAGTTGATTATCGAACTGGATTCTCTGGTTTCTAGAAAGCTTATTTCCTCTTCTGGGAATAACATGCGATTTGCAAATGTTCTCAAGCAAATTCGTGCTCTTCTTTGTCGGCCTTGGCAATTGCGTATCACCCTTGTGTACAGAGAGGGAAATCGGGTAGCAGATGGTCTAGCTAATCTTGCTGTGTTTAGTCCTATTAGGAAGCAGATTCTGTTGTTGCCTCCTGCTGCTGTTTCTGTAACACCCCTTCTCGGTCCACCCGTAAACCCGAATAAACCGAGCCGAGACGCTACAAACTGGTTGACTGAATGAACTGACATGCTGGAATCATAATGTATAATGAATCTAATATCATGCTGAGATTGCTTATAGTAATAATGTACTGAATATTTACAAGACATGATACTAGTTACAAAATGGATTGGGCCCAACTGTGTGCCCTGTACATGCCATAAAAAGAATAACAAACTGAGTTTCTACCCTGAAGACCGAGTCTTCTATAGATGAACGGCAGCAGTTATAAACAGACCCTCTACGGACCAATCTCAAAACCTGCGAGTTAAACAGGTAACTCGCTGAGCAAATAAAGCTCAGTGGATATCTCAACAAGGAAAGAAACAATAAAGCACATACTTGTATATAAGGAATTATGTAGGCACACAAGGCACATATAAGCACACATATCATGATATCTTTCATTTATCTGTATGATATATGCAATATTATATCCAGATATCTGTATGGCTCCATAAGGTTATAGCGAAACCGAGGTGATAAGAAAAACTGTATAAACTGGATGAATACTGTATACTTGGCTGCTATGGCCCATATAATCATATCCACTCAACGGCCTGTAGCCGGAGTAACAAACTGTATGAGGCGCAGATCTGCTATCCTATGTCGCGACATGGCCTTATCGACATGGTTTCTACCTAACCTCAATGGAGCATAATGTTGGTATGTCAAAAGTATAACAATACATCATAGTAATAGTTCATCACTTCATAAATTATAATGTTCATATGATTTCACATCATTTGCATGCTTGGATGTTGTTTTAATCCATGTTCTAATGTTGTCTTTTTATTTTGAAATGATTGGATGCATACAAGTTGAGCAAAGAACCCAATTACATAAAAAAAGAAAGTCCAAAAATGCAGGAAAAACCAAGTCGCGAGCGCGCCTGTGGAAGTCGCGAGCGCGAGATGCAGAAAATAAGAGACAGCGTGTTATCAGGCACAAGTCGCGATCGCGTACTTGAAAGTCGCGAGCGCGTAGTGTGCCAAATGAGAGACAGTGAGTTTTCATGCCAACTACGCGAGCGCGCACTTGAGAGTCGCGATCGCGTAATATGCCAATTGAGAGTCAGAGAGTTTTCATGCCAACTACGCGAGCGCGCACTTGAGAGTCGCGATCGCGTAATATGCCAATTGAGAGTCAGAGAGTTTTCATGCCAATTACGCGAGCGCGCAGTGCAAGTCGCGAGCGCTTCCAGGCCAAGGGCCAACTTCGCAATCGCGTCTTGCAAGGTCGCGAGCGCGAGAAGAGCAAATGAGAGTCAGTGAGTTTGAAGTGGAAGTCGCGCGCGCGCAGTGCAAAGTCGCGAGCGCGCGACGTGCTTCTAGCCTACGCAGTGCCAGGTCGCGACGCGTTTCCAGCCTGCGCAGTCTGCACTCTTTTGGTCATATCTCTCAATATACAAATCCAATTTGGGTGATTCAAAAACCCATGCAAAGCTAACACATAGAGGAACAAATAACTCTTCTATGACACTTCCTAATTCCCTCATTAAATGGGGTCAAAATCAAGATGAAGTCCTCCCCTGTTTTCAACATAAACTCAATACCTCCCCTGTTTTCTCACCACTACCATTCTTCTCACTCAACAATAAGCAACATATCATCTCACTAGCAACACACCACACAATTTACATGCAAAGAAAATAGTAGACAACATGAGATATCAAACCTTTACTCCAAAAACGCGTGAGCTCTGTTCTAGCTTCTCTTCTCTACACTCTTCGAACTCCCTTCTCCTATACACATCAAAATTCTTACAACTTATCTACAATATAACTCAAGTAGAGACTGAATAACATAAAGCTGCAAGTAATTCTACTTACTAGGAGAAAATTGAGGTTGCCTAATTGGATGGAGAAGTAAAGGAAATGAAGGAGATGAAGAAGATGGCGATAAAGATAAACAAGGGAAAGTAAAATGATGATTACGGGTAAGTCATCACAAAATCAAGATAAATGATGGAAACTTACTACATGGTACCTCAAGTGGGTAAAAGCTACAACTTGATACTCAAGCTTGTTCTTTTAATGCCATTAAATCCTAATCCTTACACTTTGCTCTTTTTCTCTCAATCAAGTAAGTCCACTAATAATCCCATTCTACCCCAACCGGGTGTGGTTCAACTCGACTCAACTCAATGCAAGACTCGACTCAATGCAAAGACTCAACTCGGTAGGATGTCACAGTTTCTGAGTATCTTGCTTCTAACAAGCAGGGGGTAGCTTGGCCTCATTTGGTTAATTGTCATTACTTTCGCTGTTTTTTTAGGTTTCTATCCCTTCCTTTGTATCAAAAACAAATAATAGTAAGTTAATTAATATTGATATTGGTAATGTCGATTCCCTGCTCTGCTATTTTGACTCCAAAAACTTGATAGCTAATTTTTGCAAGTCTACAAAATTATTAATAAAACAGAGAGTAAGATGTGTTCTCACGAGCATTATATTTAATTTAGAGAAATTGATTACGAAAATTGCTAAAAGAAATTCAATGATGAAAAATTACTATGGAATTCAATTTCAACTTAATTGGGTCTCATTTATTTCATTAGTTCAATATTATTCATGGGGTAAGAAACAACCTAAACATCATTAATAATATTTTCGAAGAATTTTAGTAATTATTTCAACTGAATTTAATTATATATTTTTCAATAGCCATGATTAAATTCAATTTAAATAATTAATATCAATGACTATTTAAAAACCTTCCATGAGTCTAATCATAGGTTTCACATTAGATTATTATTCTCATGAAATTCATTATCTTTTTCTTATCAATGATCCTCTTTCCGATAATAATTATTGAAATAAATCAATTCAAAGGAAAAATTCAATTTAAAAGCATAAAATACAATAATAAAATTTTAAATTAATAAAAAAAATTAAATTTAATATTATAAATTAAAATTAAATTAAGTTACATCAAATTCTAGTAAAAAAAATTTAGTTAGAGAAATTAAAATGAAACAAATTTGCATATGTGAACAGTAGATCTTGCTTGAAGACTTTGAAAATATGTGAACAGTATGCAGAATATGAAGATGATAAGATCCAGATCCCTTTCTTTCTTTGATTGCTAGCTTTCTTTTATATACCCTTCAATAACTTAGGTATTCTTGGAATTAATTTAGCTTTCTTTCTTTGATTTTTAAATTAATAAAAATCAAGAATTTTTTAACAGGAGAATAAACCAAGTGTTTTTTGTACTAATTATTTTCTTACAAAAATTCAATTCTTAAACCCAACACACTCCCTAATTTTACACATTTGTTAACAAGATCTTCCACAATAATAGTTGCTCGAACCAAAGATATAATTTTATAATGTTATGTTAGGGTTTTTCACTCACTGCTTCTTTTTTTTTTTTTTTTTTTTTTTTTTTTTACAAATGGGCTGGGCCCAATTACTACTTTAGTTATTTTATCATTTTTTAAATTTTTATTTTTAAAGTATAAAAATGATTATATTCATAACATAATTTATACCTATTAAGTTTCAACTATATAGTTAATTACTATTTATTATTTTGCAATAAATGAGTGGTATTGATTAAAAAATTACCTTAATTAATTTAATGTATAAGATAGCACTGTTTTGCTAAAATATAAAATAATTAATATTTATAAGTATTAATATTTTATATATTTTATATTTTTAACATTAATACTATATAATTCTTTCTATTAATATTTGATTTTTTTTTTAAAAAATATTTGATATTGAATGGTTTAAAAATAATTGCATTATTTATAATTATATTTTATTTTTTTATTATAAAATTATTTCTAATTATTTTTCATATATAATTATAAAGAAATAAAAAGGTAAAAAAAATCTAGTTAAACCAAATTGATCCGGTTTAACTGCTAATCAGTAATCATGTTGTTTTGATTTTCAGTCTGATTTTAAAACACCGATTTAATTGTATTAGTTAATCCTATCAAAAACTGGTCTAAATTTATTTGTTCCAAATAAATGGTAAAAAATGAAGAAAAAGAAAAATGATTTGTTTCCCTTCTTTCTTAATGAGTGTTAGATGAGTAGTTCGATACACTTATTTCTTAAGTAATGTCGAATGTTTAATCTTAATCTTAATGGATGGAGCTGTGGACAAGTAAATATTCATTGGAGCATTTTATTCTTTTATAGGTCGGATGAGAGCAAGATTCAGTTCTAATTCAATGAAAAAAACATTTTGATATTCAAAAGGTTTAAAAAGGAAAGTAACTGGTAAAATTAAATGTTTGAGGCTAGTATGCACCACGCTCACCGTTGCGTTTAAGAAAGAAAATATTTTGGCAAAGTTGAGTTAGGTGAACAAGTTTCAGGGTTTTAATCGCTAATCGTCATTAAATTAACTAAAACCAACCATGGTTAAGAAGAAGTTGGAGTCTACTGTTCTTAGTTCTGCTCCTTTATGTCACCAGTCACTCGTCACTATCACTTACTGTGGGTGAGTGAGCGAGTGAGCTGAGACTTTGAGTTTGGAGAGAATCAAATGCTTTGTACAAAGATATCCCATTTGTTCTTGTTTGATATCTAAAGGAAAGAAAAGAAAAGAACAAGGAATCAAATTGCCAACTAATCAAGACTTGTCTGGAAACAGAAAAAGCTTATACAAAAAGTCTGTTAATGCCACTGTCTCTGTTACTGGGTAGGGAAAGAAGAAAGAAGAATCTTTTAATCCTATTCTATCTGATATAATCTTGAACTTGAAAGGTAACTTTTTTTTGCAGTTTCTTCTTCACTGTTGTTTGTTTTTTGCATGCCATTTTCTGCGTTTGTCGACTTCAGTGTTTTTGTTCTTTTGATAAGCTTTTTGTTGTTTCCATCAGATTTAGCATATGGGTACTTTCGTTTCTGTTAAAAATTTCTTTACTTACTTGGAATTCAGTTGTTTTGAAGTTTGCTTCAATTAATGTATATACAAACACATAAATATAATAGATACACACATATGAGTTTTGCATTTCTAGCTTCAGTTTGTTTGAGTTAATTGATTTCTGGTGAATGGGAGATCCATTTTTAAGAGGGGGAGAGAGCGCCTCAGGCCATAACTGGTAGATTCTTAATTTATTTTTTGGCAGCTGGGTTTCTATGTTGGGTTGGTTCTCAAGTTCAACACTTGAGTTGTGAGTTGTATTTAAGAAGCTTTGTTGGGTTTTCAATGAATTTTAATTACGCTCTAGCTATGTTCTATTGAAGGAGAATGTGGAATTCTGAAGAACAGTCAATTACTGGGCTTAGATTTATAGTTTCTTAGCATTGTATTCTAAGAATTCCTTTCATTAGTTGTGCTAATTTATATTGTTCTTTTTTTTTCTTTTAATTTTGTAGACCTCAGTATTTTGAAAATACATCACAGGATATTCCATATCTGTCCTAACAATGGTTTCAAGGTCTTATTCAAACCTCTTGGATCTTGCTTCTGGTCAGTCTCCAACCCTTAGTCGTGAGAGGAAGAGGCTCCCTCGGGTGGCAACTGTTGCTGGAGTATTGTCTGAACTAGACGATGAAAACAGCAACAGTGTAAGCTCTGATGCTCCCTCATCTATCTCTCAAGAGCGGATGATCATTGTGGGAAACCAGCTTCCTCTTCGGGCATATAAAAGTCCAGATGGCAGTGGGGAGTGGTGCTTTAGCTGGGATGAGGACTCACTTCTTTTACAACTCAAAGATGGTCTTGGAGAAGATGTAGAAGTTATCTATGTTGGTTGTCTTAAAGAAGAGATTGACCTCAGTGAGCAAGATGATGTAGCTCAAATATTGCTCGAGTCTTTCAAATGTGTCCCGGCTTATATCCCTCCTGAACTTTTTAGTAAATTTTATCATGGATTCTGTAAACAACATTTGTGGCCTTTATTTCACTACATGCTCCCACTATCACCTGAACTTGGTGGCAGGTTCGATAGATCTCTATGGCAGGCTTATGTTTCTGTGAACAAGATATTTGCAGACAAAGTAATGGAAGTGATTAGTCCTGATGATGATTACGTGTGGGTTCATGACTACCATTTGATGGTTTTGCCGACATTTTTGAGGAAGAGGTTTAATAGGGTGAAGCTAGGGTTCTTCCTTCATAGTCCATTTCCATCATCGGAAATATACAGGACTCTTCCTGTTAGAGATGAACTTCTGAGAGCACTTCTTAATGCTGATCTTATTGGGTTTCATACTTTTGATTATGCAAGGCACTTCCTCTCTTGCTGTAGTAGAATGCTTGGTCTTTCTTATCAATCTAAGCGTGGTTATATAGGGCTTGAGTATTATGGTCGCACTGTAAGCATAAAGATTCTTCCTGTTGGGATTCATATAGGCCAGCTCCAATCGGTGCTAAATCTTCCTGAGACAATATCCAAGGTTGCAGAGCTACGTGATCAGTTTAGAGGTCAAACTGTTATTGTTGGTGTTGATGACATGGATATCTTTAAAGGAATCAGCTTGAAACTATTGGCCATGGAACAATTGCTCATGCAACATCATGACAAGAGAGGTGAAGTTGTTTTGGTTCAAATAGCCAACCCTGCAAGAGGCCGAGGAAAGGACGTGCAAGAGGTCAAATCTGAAACTAAAGCCACAGTGAGGAGGATTAATGAGACATTTGGAAGACCAGGATATGATCCAGTGGTTTTAATTGACAAACCACTCCAGTTCTATGAACGCATTGCTTATTATGTCATTGCAGAGTGTTGTCTTGTCACTGCAGTGAGAGATGGGATGAACTTAATACCCTATGAGTATGTTATATGCAGGCAAGGAAATGAAAAGCTGGACGAGACATTGGGGCTAAACCCCATGGCCCCAAAAAAGAGCATGCTAGTTGTTTCAGAGTTTATAGGGTGCTCCCCATCATTGAGTGGAGCAATTCGAGTGAATCCATGGAACATTGATGCTGTAGCTGAAGCTATGGATTCTGCTTTAATAGTCCCTGAGCCAGAAAAACAAATGAGGCATGAGAAGCACCATAGGTATGTGAGTACTCATGATGTTGCATATTGGGCACGTAGCTTTCTTCAGGATCTGGAGAGGGCCTGCAGGGATCACTTGAGGAGGAGGTGCTGGGGTATTGGATTTGGTTTAGGTTTTCGAGTAATTGCCTTGGATCCAAATTTCAGAAAACTTTCACTTGAACATATTGTATCAGCTTATAAGAGGACCAAGAATCGAGCAATTCTTTTAGATTATGATGGTACTATGATGCTTCCAGGTTCAATTAGTACCACTCCTAATGCAGAGGCTGTTGGAATCTTGAACAATTTGTGTAGAGACCCGAAGAATGTTGTTTTTGTTGTCAGTGGGAAGGACAGGGCGACACTAACTAAATGGTTTTCTTCTTGTGAAAAGCTTGGGATTGCAGCTGAGCATGGTTATTTTGTGAGGTACACATTGCTTCCTCTCTCTTTGTGTGACATTTGGTCATTTTCTTTCCTTTAGAGTCTGTTTGAAGTGGAGATTAAAGCTACTTTTTTGAAAAAAAAAAAATTTTTTTTTAGATGTTGGGGAAAGTGATTTGTGATTGTGTTTTGAAGCCTTTTTTTTTAAAGATTAGAGCATGTGAAATTTATCCTAAAAGCAAAATTTAATGGCTTCTAACCAATATTTCAACAGAGTATTTTTATATAGTGACTCAAATGTTAATGTAAAATGGACCCTTGATATGAGACGTTGACTTCTAAATTCTCAGTTACTGGTTAAGCTTCAATTATTTCATAGAAAAAATTAAGCTACAATGTTTGTTGATTTCTCAATGTATGTTGTTATATAGAACATCATGAAACATAATGCATTGATTCCAAAATCAGCCAAGAAATCCGGAATTAATTTAATGGTTGTTCCCTAAGTGATCTTGCTTAAGTCAGGTGGCCAAAGTTCAAGGAAACATGATGATTTTGTATTTCAGAAAATGTAACACCTATGTGAAAAAATTTAAGAAAGTGAAGCACTTGTGAAACAATTGAAGGCGTTACAAATTTTAATTGAATTAGCTCTAGATTCAGACAGTGATGGATTTTTCTCAGTTGGGCTTGATAAATAATATTATGGCTACTGATGTCTACTTCTAGACAAAAGTCATGCGACTATTTAAAGTATCTCCTACCCCCAAGTATGGATGTTCATCAGGTTGCATTGGACCCGATGACAAGATTCCTTATGCCAGAAACATCGGAACTTTTAAAATATATTATGGAAGAACTATTAATCTCATGAGTTATGAAGAGATTCAGCAATAAATTTTTGCAACCCAATTGAACCTGATGAACAGCCCTACCCCTAAGAATTGGATTTCCTACTTCAGGTAAAGGAAGAGCGTAGCAGTTGAGGCATTGACTCTGGCTATTCTTATGTAGGACAACACATTTTATCCCATCTTATATCTAAAAGAGGTCCCAATTATTACAGGCCAAACCTTGATGCAGATTGGGAAACATGTGTGTCTGTGCCAGATTTTTATTGGAAACAGATTGCTGAACCGGTGATGAAACTATACATTGAAACAACTGATGGTTCTGCCATTGAAACCAAAGAGAGTGCCCTTATTTGGAATTACCAATATGCAGATCCGGACTTTGGCTCTTGCCAGGCAAAGGAGCTTCTAGATCATCTAGAAAGTGTTCTTTCAAATGAGCCAGTTTCTGTCAAGAGTGGCCAACATATTGTAGAAGTTAAACCTCAGGTTCGTGCTACAGTTATTTCTTCCCAATATTAGTTGATATTATTGTTAACTTCTGCAAATGCTTTAATGTATTTCAACTAATCAAATGTGAGAAGGGCAAATTGGGGAGGTACTTCAAAATCTATTGCATGTTCATGTGTTGATGTATAACTAGGGAGATTGGTTATGTATCTCATACTGTCCTTGTTTGATTAATTTCTTAATCTCTTTGAAACTCATGCTATAGGCATTTTACCTTTGGTTTTTAATAGATTGGTGTTTTGTATTGGGGGAAAAGTTTAAACCAAATCAGCGATTTAGAAGGAACTCCAACCAAACCAAGCTGAATCATGTGAAAAGCCAAATCAAACAAATTGATTAAGGTCACTCTGCTTTGACTTGATTTTTCAGTTTAAAAATTATTTGAACTTTTACATAGATCATAGAAAAAGCAAATGGTTTAATTTGATTAGGTTTACTTATCTTGGATGATACGGCCTATTTGAAGAAGTCTATTTTGATAATCTAGTCTAGCTTATTTTCATTATTCCTTATGACTACATCATATCAGGTCATATTTGACATCACGCCTCTGAAATTAAAGAATTCATAGATTCTTTTCACGAATGAGCCTTATGATTGGCCTCATTTTCTAATGTAAATTTAGAAACTTGAGATGAGAAAGAAAAGGACCAGTGTTTGGTTTGCTGAGGAAAACTTCAGCTATTTGCTGCTGGTGTGGTAGTTCAAGTCCCAAGGGCTGCCTTGTGCAAATCGGAGTAGAAGTAGGACTATAGCAAAGTCACACACTGATGGCTCATTTGAATGCAGCAAGCATTGTTTTTGACTAAC
Source organism: Jatropha curcas (assembly GCF_041381405.1). NCBI lineage: Eukaryota > Viridiplantae > Streptophyta > Magnoliopsida > Malpighiales > Euphorbiaceae > Jatropha > Jatropha curcas. The sequence continues at coordinate 21,360,633 of NC_143161.1, forward strand.
TCCCACAAAATATTATTTTTCTTCAGTGTTTCTTTTTATAAGAATCGGTTTATATTTTAAAAATGCATAATGAATTTACATTAGTACATATCAGCGGCTTGAAAATGTTTGTCCTGTAAGGAATTGCTGAGGATCTATTCTCAGTCTGTCTCTCTCACTTTCGACTCTTTGAAGGCAGTGACATAGGCTGATATGTCTTTGTGTGGTTGCCACAGCAATAAAGTCTCGATTTGCAGCTTAAATTTAATAAATTTACTAATTGCTTACCTCATGCAGGGTGTGAACAAAGGGGTCGTGGCACAATGCCTCCTCGAGACAATGCAACAGAAGGGAATGCTTCCTGATTTTGTTCTCTGCATTGGAGATGACCGGTCAGATGAAGACATGTTTGAGGTGATAATGAGTGCCAGGGCAGGACCTACTCTTTCACCAGTTGCTGAGGTATTCCCTTGCACTGTTGGGCAAAAGCCGAGTAAGGCCAAGTACTACCTGGAAGACACATCTGAGATTTTGAGAATGCTGCAAGGCCTGGCAAATGCTTCAGAGCAGGCTGCTAGAAGTACTTCCCAATCGTCACACTCACACGGGGTGACAATTGGTAGAGATTAAAAATGCACCGTGGCTTTGCATTGGTTCTTCTTGAGACGAGATGTTCCATGTTTGAGGATTTCCTCAACCCCTGGGCTTGAAGAAATTGATGTCTGGTGCTTTTAGTTAGGTCTTGGTATGTCCATCGGATGGTACTCGATGTTTCTGTTGAAGTAAATAGATTGCTTTCTTTTATTAATATGTTTTGCTCTCATTAGAAAATTGGTTAGTTTATCCAAGTCGTTACTTTATTAATATGATTGGAGGGGCTAAACCATTCTGGATACTCCAAACTTTAGGAGTTGTAACAATTACACCCCAAAAATGAACTTAACTCAAACTCACCATTATTGACCTTCAAGTGCCTGAAGTTGCCGCTCGCAACGAAGAAGAACCTGCTTGCAAAGAGGAAGAATATCGATCCGTCTCTAATTCGCGAGAGATTAAAGATGTTGAAACGCCATTAATGGTTTTTAGTCATGGAGGTGAGTGAACGGCAAGCGACTAATAGTACGTCATTATTTTGTTTTTCTTATCAAACGCCATCAATGATTTTCAGTGTACGTGGCGTTTTGAGAGACAAACAGCAAGAACATGCTTGGTTAAGCATGTACTGTGTCGACCTAGAAGTAAAGAGACAAAAATTGCAAACGGTAGCGTTTTAAGAAGTGGGTTAATGGGTTGGTTAAATTGGGGTGTCCAGAGTCAAAATAGGTGCACTTTATACAAAAGCTTAAGTCAGGTTTTTAATTTTTAAATGAATTACTCTTCCAGTCATGATTCAGTCAACCAAACTTCCAGTCAGATTCACTCTCTCTCCCTCACTCTGATGTTAGATCTTCTTTTTTTTTTTTTTTTTTTTTTTTTTTTTTTTCATGTATTTCACCGATTTTGATTGGGTTGTTTGTGAATTTTTAATTGTAGTTTAAATCTGTCCATTTCGGAGATCACTTTTGTTTTAGCCTGTAGGTGGGTTTTCTTGCCACCGATGATTGTTTTTTCTTGGTTAATTTTTTTTATGCTTTTCGCTTTTATTTTTTTAATTTTTTTCAAGTCGCCTTACGCTTCTTATCGACACTGTTTGGTCCCTGAGAATATGAAGGAAATGTGCAGAAACTTGATTTTTTTTTAAAAAAAAAAAAAAATTACATCTTTTAAGTGCATAATCTCAACTATCAAGAGTGTTTATATATGAAATTTAGGAGCTAGGAGGCGAGAGGCATGGGGGTTAGCTAATTGTTGCATATGGCTAAATCCATACCAAAACCTGGCGTTTTTTGTGTGTTGCTGACTCAAGATGAGTTAGCTAACTTAGATCGGGCCAAAGTTTATTATTTTTTAAAGCTAATTTTGACCAATTTTGAAATTGGAGTGCATTATAACATAAATTTGAAATTGGGGTGTCTCGGAGTTAAGTTCATTTTAAAGTGCAATTGTTATAATCATTAAAGTTTGGGGTATCCGGAATGGTTTAGTCACTTGGAGGAGTCATAACTTGATCTAATCGTCAAAGTTAGATCGGATTTACTTACCTAGACTTAGGGATGGTAATTTTACCCGACCTAGCAGATACCGATTCGATATGATTTTAGCAGGGTTCACGTAGTGAATAAATTGATTTGGGATGGATACAGACAATTTATTGGGTTCGAGTTTAATGACTCGGGTACTCATTATCCATTTAATTAATATTCAAAAAATATATAAAATAATTATTATTTTTAAAAAAAAGGAAGTTTATATACACCTTTTTAATTATAAGTATGGCTATAATTTTATAATTTTTACTTCCTTTTTATTTTTAAATTAAAAAAATATATATTTTTAGTATTTAAATGAGTTTAGATATTTAAACGGGTGATAATAATTGAGTTTAAATTTGAGTAGTGCATTTTAAGTGGGTACCCGACCCATTGCCATCCCTACCTAAACCTGCTTCATGGCTCCACTTTGAACTAAACCAATGAAAAATAGAATTTTGGACATAGAATTTTTGTTGAAACTATGATATTTTTAACTATATATTGGGTGAAAAAAAATAAAAAAGGAACAATTTTTAAAAAATTATCTTTTATTTTAAAGGATTAAAGTAGGACAAAGTTAGATTGGGTTTTCATTTATTTTGGTATTAGGTTGGGTTATATTTTTTTTTTTAAATGAATTTTTAGAATGCATGTGATAAGCTAAAATAAGATGTAATTAAACGTTTTATAAGGATATAATGTTAAGATAAATGTATGCAATGTATTACGCTGGAAGCTTTCTTTCTCAATATTTAAGAAATGAAATAAAGGTCAATTTGGTTTTTTGGGCTAATTTGACCCTTTAAACTTGTATAAAATAATTAAAAAGATTCGATTTCACTTTTTAGGCCAATTTAATCATGGAACTTATTTTGATTTTTATAAATTAATAATTGATTTAATTTAACATGATTAACTTTTTATCCCTTTCTGTCTTACACTAAGATCAAACTTTTCCAACACTTATAAATATAAATTTAAAATCCATAAAAACATAATTTCTTGTAATATAATAAATTTAGAAACATGCATTATAACTTTAATTTATTCAATATGAAAAATGTATAGATTTTATAAGTGACAACCTAAGAATAGTGGTTAATTTTAAAATGTTCAAATTAATACATATTTATAAACTCAAAACCATCAATCAAGATAAAGAGAGATACAATATATTTCATATATCATTTTCTTATATGTTATAATTAATTAATTTTTTAATAAATTAGTCATCTCAATCCCAATTACAGTCTTAATAAATATCTATATAATGATTTCACATTGTAAGTACAATGAAGAATAGAGGTTAAATTAATTTAAAATGTCAAATATGATTTTTTTAATCATTTTAAATAAATTCAACGATTAAATTGACCTAAAAAGTGAAATCAGATCTTTTTAATCATTTTATACAAGTTCAAGAGTTAAATTGGCTCCAAAATTCAAATCTAACATTTTTTATACTGTTAAACAAGTTGGGGGAATAAATGTATAAAAATTATATACATATATTTTAAAGATATATTTGACAAACAAAAGCAAAATGTAATTACATTAAGAATATATTTAATCATATTACATTTATTAAATTAATGATAGACCGGTAATTGTTCTCAATAGCAACATTTTTGAAAATCAGGAATAGAGCTAAATTAAGTCCATAAGGGATAGTAACTAACTAGTAAGCGCTGCTGCAGTCTCTACCCAGTGGATGGTTTATGCAACGCTGCTTGCCAAGGTGACTGGAGTTTTTATAGGTTTAAATTATAAAAATATCCTGAATTTTGTGACTTGTTGTAAAATCACTTTACTTTGACCTTTGTATTTCGGGCACCAGAGTCTTGAAAAATTTAAAAGTGCTATAGAATTTTAAATAAAATATTATATTATTGGGACCAACTAGTTATCTTTTGGTTAACTTAACTAAGGAACTAAAATGCACCATTTCTCTTGCTCAATTTCTTTTTTTTTTTTTCTAATTTTTATGAATTATTAATTTCATTCCTTTCTTTTTGTGATTGTTATTTTTGAGATTTGGTCTCTCTCGAAATATTTCTTTTTTTCTTTTGTTTGTTTCGTGTAGTTGAATCTTGAAAAGGGGCTTGTAATTAAAAAGAACTACCTGTCTTTTTTTCTTATTACCAATTTGTCGCTTCTCTTCCTCTCAAGGCATCATGGCTTTCTTTCCATAGCTTATACAACTATGCCATCCACTCGAGTAATGAAATCATTTTTATCAATTACTTGTTTAGAGATTGATGGTTTTAGGAGAGACAAAGTGTTTTAATTATTTACAAAATTTTGCGTTTTAGTTCCTTTGGGTCAAGCTAACCCAAAGATAATTAATGGGTCCCACTAATATAATATTTTATTTAAAACTCTAGGATAGATAACTATTTTTGACTTATTCTTGTTTTAGTTGATAGTAGTAGCTATCATGATCTATTTTCTTACATTCTGTTGCTTTGTAAAAGGGTATTTAAAGCCTAACTTAAGATTCAATAATTAGCAAGTATTATATTCAGTTTGATCAAAATTATTTTAAAACAATTCTTTTACTCTACAAACTGGTTTCAGAGCCCCCATTAGGCCTGATAAAATAGAGAGAGAGAGAGAGAGAGAGATAAAAACATAGTAAGATAAGTGAAGAGAATAGTTCTACAAAGATTCCACACTTTGATGGTCTCCACTACGACTATTGGAGTGAATTAATGGAAAATTTGCTCAGAGCCAAAGGGTTGTGGAGTCTGGTTGAAAATGGATTTAAAGAGACTTAGCTGGGAACAGTGCTGACAAATGCATAGCAGGAGCAGTTGGAGAGTGAGAGGATAAAAGATCACAAGGTGAAAGACTACCTCTTCCAAGCTATTGATCGAGCAGTTTCAAGTTTTGGATAGGCGCACATCGACAATTATTTAGGATTCGTTGAAAAGAAAATTTGGAGGGAATGACCGAGTAAAAAGATTTCTTCTAAATTTTTTGAGAAGAGATTTTAGGTATTAGAGATGAAAGAAGGAGAGACGATCACAAAGTATTTTTCCAGGGTCATGGCAGTGACAAATAAGATGAGAAGCAAGGAGAAGAAATGCTTGATTCCAAAGTGGTTTAGAAAATTCTTCGAACTTTGACGCAAAGATTACCTATGTGGTAGTATCAATTAAAGAGTCCAAGAATACTAAATCTCTCTCAATCAATGAGCTGCAAAGCTCTCTTGTAGTTCACGAACAAAATTCAAGAGAGTAATCAGCCGTGAAAGTGATCATGCTCTCAAGGTGCAAGATCGAGCAGGAGGTAGAGGCCGTGGAAGAGGACATGGAAGAGGATGCCAAACCTTCACCAGAGCAACAGTGGAATGCTTCAAGTGTCATGATCTAGGACACTTTCAATATGAGTGTCCCAAGTGGAATAGGGAAGCCAATTATGTTCAATTAGACGAAGAGGAAGCGCTACTGTTGATGACATACATCAAAAACTAGAATGCAAAGAAGAGTGCACCTGGTTTAGTGACTCAGGTTGTTCGAATCATATGTGTGGCGATAAAGGTATGTTCTCAAGTTTAGTAGATGAAAGTAAACATTCGATGAAGTGTGGCAACAACACTAGAATGATAGTAGCCAGAAAGGGTACTGTAAAGTTGGTGTTTAATAGTACAAGCTTTGTTATTAGAGATGTTTACTATGTCCTTGAACTTAGAAATAACTAATTTACTCGTAGTATTGGCAAGATACATAAGTGCACCAATTGCATTGAGATATGATACTTCAGGACCAAGATTTTCCTCTTTGTTTTTTAGAGGTCAAAATGGATCTTTATTTATATCAAGTGATCAAACAACCATTGGACTGCTTAATGGATGGATAAATCATTTTAAATCTTTTATGTATAAGCATATTGATGAATTAAAATTCCTTTTGATAAATGTTCAATATGCAAACAGAGACAAAATTCTGTCTTCCCCAGGTTTTTCATTTCAAACTCTTCCTCTAAATATTTCATTGTATTTTGGAGCTTCACTAGAGTTTTAATGAGATTTATATTATCAACATATACAACAATAATAACAAATTCAGATGTTGACCTTTTTATAGTAACACATGGACAAATTGGATCATTTATTTAACCTTCCTTTATCAGATATATACTGAGGTGATTGTACCACATGCCGCTAGATTGCTTTAATCCATACAAAGATCTTTGTAATTTGATTGAATATAATTCTCTGGAATTTGACTTATATGCATCAAGGATTTTAAATCCTTCAGGGATTGTAACGCCCCAAAATTTTCAAATCTTAAAATGATATTATTTTATCGGGTCATGAATGGTGCTACAGAGAGGGGGATAATATTTTATTTAGACTCGAGGAAGATATTGAGTATAATTAACTATGAAAGGATAGTGATTTACCGGTCTGTGAGTAGTACTACCAGTCCGGGAGTCGGTATTATTTTGGTTCGGAAAAATTATTATATATGTTTAATATTTTCTTTAATATTTTTAGAGTATGTATGCATGATTTTTATGGGTGGAAAGTAAGTAATGAATATTTTTGGAGCATTTAGAGAATTAGTGAATAGTGAATTATGATGCTTTATTAATTAAAGAAATTGGAGGAATTATTTTTATGGAATAAATGAGAGAGTTTTGTGGAGATATATAATATTTTGAAGGAATTTCATTGGAGAATATTTGGAGCCATTAGATTAGTAGTGACTTAATCTTAGCCATCCAATTCGGGGAAAAGACCAAAATACCCCTTAGTTGCTTTATTAAAGGCAACCATCAATTATTGAGCAACAAAATTTGTCCTTCTTCTTCTTCTCTAATCGTCTCCTCCTTCTCCTCCTCCTCCTTCTTCTTCTTCTTCTTCTTCTTCATTTTCTCCAATTCTTACTTAGTAAACACATCAAATTCACCCATCCAACTTGATTTAAGTAATTAATCTTAGAGAGTGAAGCTAGAGAAGTAATATTTGGTGACTAATTTCAAGGAATTTGGTGATTCTCCTACTTGGGTCAAAGGGTGGAGAGCCTTCTAACAAAGATAAGGGCAAGACCAAAGCTTGAGAAGCTTTGATTAAAGCTTGTTAAAGCTTGTTTTAAAGGTTAGTGTTCATAAACACAATTACTTTGTTAAACTTTTTGATTTTGTGAAGTTTATACTATTTTGTGACAATTGGGAATTTTATATGAAATGATTTGATTATTGAATTTTGGTGGTATAAATGTGTTCTTGGGAGATTTCTAAGCATGCCTATATGTTTAATTGATGAGGAAAACATTTTCTTCTTCATCTTCCAAGAGTGGCAGAATCTATTGATGAATAAGGCCTTAAGTTTTCTTGTTATTCCTTGTTGGTTTATGCTCTTAGGATGATGTTTGTGTGAACCCCTCCCCCAAACATCACTGGCATATGAATGCATGTGACTAAGGACAGAAATGCACGTGAATGTATGAGTCGCCACCTTGTTTAATTATTTTAGGGTAAACTAGGAAAAAACCCTAAGTGACTCCAATTTTAATTAATCTAGTTACTAGATTAATTATCCCAATGTTTAAAGCACAGTCTGCGAACCCGAGATGGATCCCGAGACTATGTCATGCTGATGAACTAACCGATGGATGAATGCTTTGCAAGGTGAATGATGTAATTGGACCAAATGAAATGTTTATGTGATTTTGACTTGCCGCCCGGGGTGAAATCCCGAACGTGCCTACGTACTTCCGTGTGAATGGAAGATCAAAGTCAACGTAGCTCGATAGGCCTCTTTTAGAGGGCTTTGAATGGTATGCTTAATGCATGGGTGTGTGTATGCTTTGTGCATTTTGTTTAGGCATTTTGCCAAAGATTGATTGATTTAGGCGTTTATCGCCAAAAGATTCATTTTGAGGCTTTTAGCCAAAAGAGTTAATTTGGGCTTATTCTTGCCAAAATTTGCACATTCGGACTTATTATCGCCGATGTGATTGGTTGGGCTTATTACTGCCAACAATGTCGTTTTTAAAGCTTTTTAGCTGAAACGAGTTGATTTAGACAATCAGTTTGCCAAAAAAAATGTGTTGATGTGGTTTAAGCAATTTGTTTGCTAAAAACGTGTTTTAGGCGATTGTCGCCAAAATGAGTGTTTTAAGGCTTTTAGCCAAAATTGTTTGATTTTAAGGCTTTGAGCCAAAATGTGTTGAGTTAGGCAATTTATTTGCCAAAAGGTGTGATTTAGGCGATTGTCGTCAAAATGGCTGATTTTGAGGCCTTTGGCCAAAATTGTCCGGTTTTACGGCTTTGAGCCGAAAATGGTTGATTTTGAGGCGTTTCGCCGAAATTGTTCGATTTTAAGGCATTTAGCCGAAAAAGATTGATTTTAAGGCGTTTTGTCAAAATGGTTCAATTCTACGACTTTTAGTCGAAAAAGATTGATTTTAAGGCGTTTCGCCAAAATGGTTCGATTTTACGACTTTTAGCCGAAAAAGGTTGATTTGTAGGCATTTTGCCAAAAATGTTGATTCAGGCTTTTAGTCACAATTATTGATTAATTGGACTTAAGCCGGATTTGTTCGAAATAAGGCAGTTGAACCGTAGTTATTAATTAACTAAGCTCTTTCAGCCAATATTGTCGGATTTAAGCTTTAATGCCACGGTTATTAATTAACCGGACGTTTAAGCTTAATCATATTTATTTAAGACAGTTTATTTGTCTAAATGATGATGTGAATGCATTTATGCAATTATAGAATTATTAAGAGTAGAAAAGAAGTATGCATGAAGTGCTAAAATTAAATAGGCAGAGTTTCGTTTACGTACCTGATTTAATCGTCGACCACTTCTTAACTCCAGGTTAAGCTCCTCGTTTAGGTATATTAATTAATTTTTAATTTTATTTAATTTTAGTGGTCAAATATCACAATAAAAATGCAATAAAAATTAAATTAAAATGCAAAAAGCGGTAAAGAAGGACGCAAAGAGCGTGAGAGAGAGAAGGTTTCGTCTATCAAAACAGACAAGTCGCACCAGAAATAGGCTGAAAATGGTCTATTTATAGGCCATTTTCGGGTCCCGGGCGGCAGGTGCCGCCCGGGAGGGCGGCAGCAGGCCCCGCCCACGCTGGGCGGGGGGTGCCGCTTGGGAGCGCGGCAGCTGCCGCCCAGTTGGTGGGCGGCAGGCCCCGCCTGGTCTGGGCGGCAGGTGTCGCCCAAGCTGGGCGGCAGGTGCCGCCCAGGGGCGTGGGGGGGCCAGGCCCCGCCTGCGCGGGGCGACAGGCCCTGCGGGCACTGGGCGGCACGCCTCGCCGCGAGGGGCGACAGGCCCCGCGCGCGCTGGTCGGCACGGCCTCGCCCGCGCGGGGCGAAGGCCCCGTGCGCACTAGGCGGCTGGCCTCCCCCGTCCGGCAGGCCCCGCCTGCGCTGGCGACAGGCCTCGCCCCGCGCTGGGCTGCTAGCCTCGCCCCGCGGGGCTACCGTCCTCCCCAGCGATTCGGCGGCTTTCCTCTGCCACGCTCTCTCAGGCCCCTCCCGCTCGGGGCTCCAGCTTCCTCCTCGAGTGTCATCTTTTCATTCCTCGCGCTGGGCTGGCAGGCCTCGCCCGCGCGGGGCGGCAGCCCTCGCCCGCGCTGGGCGGCAGGCCTTGCCCAGGAAGTGGGGCGGCAGGTGCTGCCTAGGCTGGGCGGCTGCTGCCGCCGTGCCCGGCGGCCGGCTCCGCCGTGGCCGGCGGCAGGCGCCGCCGTGGCCGGTGTGGACACCGTGCCTCGCTCCGGGGGCCTTTGTGGGAGTTCCGGACCTCCGAAAAATATTCTGGGACCTGTTCCGCGATCCTCGCGATATTCCGGACGTTTTAAGTACCATATTGACATATTTTCGGTGAACTTCCGAAATAGCCTCCGGTCCGGCCGGACTGTTTGCAGTCCGGGAAAACAGGCTTTCTGAGCCTCAAAATTTGGGTATTCACAGTTTGATGAGTATTTAGTATGTGGTAGAAATCTCTACCTTGTATCTTTGTTGTTCATGTTCTTTTCATGGTGGAAGAAAACTGAATTTGGGAAATAGTGTTATTGGGTGAGATTAAGGACTAGTTTTCGACCATTTCTATCTTCCATTTGTGTCTGAGTCCTTCATGAAAGTTGTAGGTATACTTCTTAGATTTCCAACCCATCCTCTTGTGTCCAATTTGGAGATAGATAGCTCAAATTATGATTGAAATACACAAACTGACTCTGTTATGTCGGGCCATATGCATCACTGAATTGAGTGCCCATTTTGACCACTATAATGACAAGATTAGGTTCTGAGTTCTTCATGAAAGTTGTTTCCCTGTGTCTTGAGACTTCTATGGTTTTGGATTGGTTTAATTTGAGTGTTTGGTTAAGTAGGAATTTAATAAACATTGGACTTAGTTCTGCTGAATCGGGTCTGGACTATTGGTCTATGTTCCTAGCTTCTGTTTGCCACCTTACACATTGATCTGGGCTGTGGCCCCTTCATAACATTTCTATAATTTTGTCTTAGCTTTCTAATGAATCTAATTTCATTCAATTTGGAGACCTATAACTCAAGTTATGTCTTAAAAACACAGCAAAGGTCAAGGATATTTTAATGCTGGAAATTTCCTATGCCTTGACTCATAGGTTTATTTGGATAAATGTATGTATGAATCATGTGTGATGAGGTTCTCTTGATTATTTGTATGCTTGAGGATTGATTTGACAAAAATAAGATATAAGGTTGAAAAGTGGTATTGTGGATATGTTTAAATGGATATAAATGGGAAAAATTGTTGGAAATTTTGGAATAAAGTGTGGAATTAGTTTAGATAATGCATGATGAGGATAGAAATGGATACCTTGGTGCATAAGAGTTATGTTAGTATGCTTGGTTGGAGAAGGAAATTCCTCCCCTTGGTTTTCATTAAGAGGCCAAACCACTCTAAGGTGGTAAGGCTTACTTAATTATTTTTTTTATGGTATAAGTATGACATAAGTATGATTTTATATGATAAGAAGTTTCTTATGATAAATTTCATTATGATGTTAAGAAAGTTTTAAAAGAAAAGGAATTTATGAGAAATTTTCCTATATTAAGTATATATATCTATATATATATATATATATATATATATATATATATTTTCAATATTTCCTTTGAAGAATGTGGTAATTTTTGTAAGTTGTAAGTTGAGAAATTTTGAAATGATGGGTATTAAGAAATGAAGAGTTTTGTGAAAGAATGATTGAAGAATTATTACTTTTGTGAAAGAATGATTTTAATTTGGGCTCTACTATACATGATTGAAACGTGGTATGATGAGATTGATTTTGTTACGTGAAGCTATGATCATATGCTAGGGTTATCAGCCCTTATAAATAGGCGGACGCACTTATTTATGTGATGGGGGTGGTGCTTTCATAGGCCACGGTGGTGCTTTCAAAGGCCACGATTGTGTGATGGGGGTGGTGCTTTCATAGGCCACGGTGGTGCTTTCATAGGCCACGATCAAATCTGCTTATGTTTATTCTGTATTAGTACGAGCCTTAACTAAAGAATGAACATATTTGTATTTATAATCGTCTTATTGCTTTCAAAGTATTTGAATTAAACGAATGAGATCATATTATTTTAGTAAACCTTACTTTGGAAATTAATGATTATGTTATCAAATGAATTTTCAAAGCATGATATTCAGGTACATGTGTATTGGTATAATAAATGTGCAAGTAATGATTTAATAAATGTAAATGTAATTTGATATTTCTTTATGTTATCAATTAATAGTTTATTTGATATTTCTTTTGCTATAAATGTAAATGTCTGTGGAAATTTAATGATTTTATGTAATTTGTGTTTTAAGTAAGTTGTCCTCGCAACTTTAGTAAGTATGTGAATTATGAGCACCACTGAGTTTTATACTCAGCGCGTCGATTTTTATCACGCGCAAGTTAAAGACTGTGGTTGCTGCTTGAAAACTAGAAGAGTAGCATCAGAGCAGAAGTGACTATTGTGGTAGTAGTAGATTGAAATTTATGTAATTAAGAATTATGGCATGTATAAGTATTATATTTTCGGAGATTGTGTTATTTGCATTATAACTTAAGCATGTAATTAGCAATTATGTTGGTGTATATATATTCGGAGATAAGCATAAGATTCATATACTGAATGTATTTAAGTGATGATTATTAAAATGTTATTGAGGAATTATGTAGTTATGAAAATATAGAAGTGCTATTGTGTTGTTATTGGAGTTTGATGGGGTTTGGAGTTTGAATTTGGGAGTGCTTTGTATTCATATGTTTGGCAACTTCTATTTTTAGGGGAAACTCTTGCAGTTTTTCTGTAGGACTCTCCCAGATAATTTTCAAAACAAAATATTATTACTTGCTAAACTTGTGAATACTCAATCATTTCTAATTCATAATATGGAAATTGATTTATATGGAGGTTAGGACAGTGCCTCCAGCACCGAATGTGGCATCCACCGTCGGGTCTTTCAGGATTGGGCGGCGGGTGTTACAGAGATTTTCATATAAATGTCATTATCAAGTGAGCCTTCTAGATAGGTTGTAACCACATCCATTAAATGCATTTCAAGCTTTTCATGCACTGTTAAACTAATAAAGTACTGAAAAGTAATTGCATTAATAACATGAGAATATGTTTATTCATAATTAATACCAGGTTTTTGTGAAAATTCTTATGCCACAAGGCACTTTATACCTTGTAATTTCATTATGCTCATTTCGTTTTCACACAAAAATCCATTTGTATCCGATCGATTTCACACCCTTGGTGTCTAGACTACTGGTCCAAAAACTTCATGTTTGGCAAGTGAATTTAATTCAGATTGAATTGCATCTTGCCATTCTGGCCAATCATGCCTTTGTTGGCATTCTTTAACAAATTGAGGCTCAATATCTTCAAAATCTTTCATAACATCAAGTGCAATATTATAAGTAAAAACATCATCAATTACTGTTGTCACTTGATTTAGATATCTTCTTGTACTGACAAAACTTATTGATTTTTTCTCATTTTCTTGATGTTCATGTAAATGATTTTCTTCAGGAATATCATCATGAGCTATAATATATTAATCCATTTCATTTGATTCTTCAATAGTACTACTAGGATTATTTGATGTTTTCTTCCTTCTAGGATTTTTGTCTTTAGAACTAATGGTCTACCATGCTTCTGGTGTACATTAAATTCATTCGCAATAGCAATAGTGGATAGTCTCGCAGATACATCAATTCAAACTGGAACATTAGCGGCTGGAATATATGATTTGGTTATTCGTTTTGAATCAGTAAATGCGTCCGACATTTGATTTGCTATTCTTTGCAAATTAATAATCTTTCCAACTTCTTTGCTCACATATAGCTGCACGAGGATCAAGATGATATAAAGATGAAGCTTTCCATTCAAGTTTCCTTTTTATTTCCTTTTTCTCTCCCCGTTAATTCTAGAAAAATTGTTTCATCAAATTGACAGTCAACAAAACGAGCTATAAATAAATCTCTTGTCAATGGTTTGAGGTAACAAATAATAGAGGGTGTTTCATACCCAACATATATTCCTAACCTTCTTTGAGGACCCATTTTGGTACGTTGAGGTGATATTATTGGCACATACATAACACACCCAAAAATTCTTAGATGTCTAGAGAAAGAAGATAAGCATCCATTTAAAGACCAAAGATTGCAAGGAAAATCCTATACTTACACAATGGGACTAGGAATACAGGATGCAGAGAATAATGTGATGCAACTCACCAAGGGCAGCCATGGAGATGGAGGCTTAAAGATTGCAATGGGGCCAAGTAAGTTGTCAACTTATCAAGTAAGTTAACTTGTGGCGTTATTTCAATTCTTGCGTCTTATTCAAACTCTTTGTTACTAATTCCTTGCTGTTTTGGGGGTGAAGGGCTTTATTAGATTAATTGAATTTATGTCTGGGAACATTTATTGATTCGGAGGTGATTCTTGCGTTGTTCTTGAATTGTTGTCGTATCATTTTTTGTATCAGAGCCTAATTCCTTAAATTCAATCTTTATCCTTAATTTTCTATCTTGTTCAATTATTTTGTTAGTTAATCACTCTATTTTGAAAATCTCAAAAAAAAGAAAAGAAAAATTCATCCGTGCGCAAAACTCAATATGTGCACAAGTTGTTGTTTTGATTCCATTGCGTTTTAGTTTTGTTTATAGGCATAAAAAATCTTTCTGAACATCCCTAGTTTGTTTCAAAATTCATTAATTGAGTGATTTTTTTTACAAATCAGTACCTTTGGATTTCATTGAGTTTAATTCCTAGTTGTGTCTTTTCTTGCATTTTTTGTTTTCTTTTTTTTGTTTGGTGTCCTATTTGCTTCCATTGCTTTTGATTTGAGTAATCTTGCTTCCTAATACTCAAATACATACCATAATAATAATAATAATAATAAATCAACCATATACGTTTTCTTTATCATGTATGTGAATAACTTTGTCTTTCTTGCTGTCTTTACATTAAATTGCATCTAGTATAGCTTGTTGGCTATTTTTTTTCTTTAGGTTTATCTTTGTTTTTTTTTTTTTTTTTGTTGGATTAAAGTTTTTGGTTATTTATTTGATTGGTTATAGTTGATCCAAACAAGTAAAATTGTGTGTGAATCTAGAGTGATAAAAGGCCAGAGTGTGTGAGATTATTAGAGGGTAAAAGCCAATTCTTTTTTTGAGGAAAAAACACAAGTGCTTACATTCTGATTTGGACTAAAACACGTGAGGGAGTGTGTGAGATGGTTTCTCTAATGTGTTTTTATAGGTTTACAATACATTTATTGCTAACAATAGAAAAGGAATTGACAAGGAACAGAGGGGAAGTGATGGTGATCTAAACACTTTCATGACTTTAAAGGTGATAAAACAACAATTTGAGAGGATTAAGGCCTTGTTCCGGGATGTTAGTCACAGGTTTGAAAGACAAGATCAGGCCATTCGAAACTTGCAAAGGGAAACTTCTAATAATAGTGCTACAAGAAGGCAGAATATGAGAGGAGCAACACCTACGCACTATGACTATGAAGATGACCTTGATGATCAGCAACAAGAAGGCTAATGGCATGGGGTTAGGGTTGGTGGAAGAGGGGGAAGAAATGAGAGAGGTAGAGGCACAGGCTATAGAGGCTGAAATCATGCATGGGAAGAAGAGAGGGCAGAACATGTTGATAGGAACTTGGGAAGCATCAAGATGAAGTTGCCATCTTTTGAAGGCAAGAATGATCGAGAAGCATTTTTGGAATGGGAAAGAAAGGTGGAGATGATTGTTGATTGTCATAATTATTTAGAGTCAAAGAAAGTAAAGTTGGCAGTCGTGGAATTCCATGACTATGCGTTAGTTTGGTGGCATCAGCTTGTTTCCACTAGGAGAAGGGATGGGGAAGAGCCAATTAACACATGGGCCAAGATGAAGAGTCATGAAGAGGCGTTTTGTGCCTAGTTACTTTTATGGGGAGCTACATCAAAAGCTCAAAACTTTGAGACAAGGCACAAAGAGTGTGGAGCAGTACCACAAGGAGATGGAGATAGCCATGATCAGGGCTAATGTGGAGGAAGATAGGGAGGCTACAATGGCTTGATTTCTCGCAAGTTTGAATAGGGAAATTGCCAATGTTATTGAATTACACCATTATATTGAGATGGAGGAAATAGTGAATATGGTAATGAATATGGAAAAAAAAAATCAAATTTAAAGGGACCAGCAAGTCTTCTTATTCAAGTTCCACCACAAATTGGAACTCCAAGTGGTCAAAGAAGGAGGAGAATGCCAAAGGCAACTCTAAAGAAGAGAAGAACAAGGCTTTCTCAAAAGATACATCTAAAACTTTTACTTCTTCTAATGTTAATTCTGAAAAGCATAGAAATATCAAATGCTTTAAATGTCTTGGCAATGGACATATTGCTTCACAATGTTCAAATAAGAAAACTATGTTCATTAAGGGAGAAGTAGTTTCCGAAGATGAGAATAGTGATTCAAGTTCCATGCCTAAGTTGGAGGCATGCTCGAATACGGAGGTCAATTCTAATGTTGAGGCCGAGAAAGCACCTAAGGGTGATTTTTTAGTTACTAAGAGAGTGTTGAATGCTGAAGTGAAGGAAGAAGATAAGGAGCAACGTGAAACAATTTTCACTCAAGATGTCTAGTAAAGGGTAAGATTTATAGTCTTATTATTGATTTCGGTAGCTGATGTGGCTAGCACCATGATGGTTGAGAAGCTAGGGTTGACGTGTTTGAAACACCTTAGACTGTATAGACTGTAATGGCTCAATGACATGGGTGAAATTAAGGTGAATAAGCAACTTCTTGTTTCTTTCTCAACTGGTAAGTATGTTGATCAAATCTTATTTGATGTGGTACCTATGCATGCTGGTCACTTGTTGCTTGTTAGGCCATGGCAATATGATAGGTGAGTAAGCCATGATGGATTCAAAAATAGGTATTCATTTGTTTTTAATGATCAATTTGCTGTACTTGCCCCATTAACTCCTAAAGAAGTATATAATGATCAATTGCAGCTTAAAAGGATTTTGGATGAAGAAAAAGTAAGACAGGCAGAGAGATCAAGAGAAAAGCAAAAAGAAAATCAAAATGGGAGGAAGGCCAAGGGCTTTGCAAAAGGAGAGTTCAAAATACAATCAAATTAGAAAAGTGCAAGTGAGTCCAAGAGTGAGAGAAGAAAAGAGGGGAAAGAGGCTTCATAAGAAATTCAATTATTAGGCCTAAAGGAGAGCGTGGGAAGAAAGAAAACAAACTTCTATGCAAAAATGAGAGATGTAAGGGTTTCTTGTGAGGAAAGGAGATGCTTAATTGTACTTTTATACAAAGAAGCATATGTTAATGAAACTGACTTTGACCATTGTTTGCTTAGTGGTGTTGTTTCTCTTTTGTAGGAGTATAATGATGTTTTCCCTCAAAAGTTGCTTAAGGAGTTACCACCCGTTAGGGGAATTGAATATCAAATCGATTTCATACCTGGGGTGCCAATTCCAAATAGACTAGCATATAGAGCTAATCCGGAAGAGACTAAGGAACTCTAAAAGCAAGTGGAGGAATTGCTTCAAAAGGGATACATCAGAGAGATTCTTAGTCCTTGTGCCGTGCTAGTGATATTAGTCCCAAAGAAGGATAGCAGTTGGCGCATGTGTGTAGACTGCAGAGCTGTTAACAAGATAATGGTAAAGTATCGCCATCATGTACCTCATTTGGATGATATGCTTGATGAGTTGCATGGTGCATGTATATTTACCAAAATTGATCTTATGAGTGGTTACCTTCAGATTAGGATGAAAATGGATGATGAATGGAAAATCGCTTTTAAAACTAAATATGGTTTGTATGAGTGGCTTGTTATGCCTTTTGGGCTAACCAATACCCCTAGCACTTTTATGAGATTAATGAACCATGTTTTGAGATCTTTTCTTGGTAAGTTTGTTGTCGTATACTTTGATGACATTATGATCTATAGAAAAAGTATTGAGGAGCATGTTGAGCATCTTAGACAAGTGTTAAATGCACTTAGGGCAAAAAAGTTGTATGCTAAATTGAAAAAGTGTACTTTTTGCATGGATCGTGTTATTTTTCTTGGCTATATTGTTAGTGCTAATGGTATTGAGGTAGACCAAGAAAAGGTCAAGGCAATTAGAGAGTGGCTGAGACCTACTATTGTGACTGAGGTGAGATCTTTTCATGGACTTACTAGTTTTTATAGGAGGTTTGTCAAAGATTTTAGTTCTATTGCAGCTCCTTTGAATGAAATTGTTAAAAAGGAGTTTGGTTTTAAATGGAGTGAGGTGCAAGAACATGCTTTTAACACTTTGAAAGAAAAACTTTATTCTGTTCCTATCTTAAGTTTACCTGATTTCAATTCTACTTTTAAAAATTGAATGTAATGCCTCGAGAATAGGTATTGGTGCCGTTTTATTGCAGGGTAGGCATCCCATTGCTTATTTCAGTGAGAAGTTGAATGGTGCTCAATTGAAGTACTCCATTTATGATAAGGAGTTGTATGCGTAAGTGAGGGCTCTACAAACTTGGCAATATTATCTATGGCCTAAGGAGTTCATGATTCACACTGATCATGCGAGCTTGAAGCACCAAAAAGGCCAAGGAAGGTTAAAACAAAAGGCATGCTAAGTGGCTAGAGTTCATCGAAACGTTCCCTTATATGGTCCAATATAAGCAAGGTAAGGACAATGTTATTGCTGAGGCATTGTTTAGGAGGTATGCTCCAATCTCTTCTCTTAGTTCCAAGCTGATTGGGTTTGAGTATATTAAAGATTTGCATAAATGTGATTCTAACTTTGTTGGTGTGTATGAGGCATCTGAACAAGTTGCGTTTCGAAGGTTTTATAGGAATGATGGATATTTGTTTAGAGATAATAAGTTTGTGTGCCATCTCGTTCTATGGGTGAATTGCTTGTTAGGGAGTCTCATAATGGAGGATTGATGGGACATTTTGGCATTGCAATTGACATATTGCAAGAGCATTTCTATTGGCCTAACATGAAAAAAGATGTAGAGAGAATTTGCTCTAGTTGTGTTGCTTGTAGGCAAGCTAAGTCCAAGGTGCAATCCCACGGGTTGTACACTCCTTTACGTGTGCCTAATAGTCCTTGGGTAGATATATCTATAGATTTTATGTTGGAATTGCCTAGGACTAGGAAGGATAGGGACAACATCTTTGTTGTAGTTGATAGATTTAGCGAAATGACTCATTTCATTGCATGTCATAAATCTGATGGTGTTACACATGTTGCTAATTTATTCTTTAGGGATGTTGTTAGGTTGCATGGCATTCCTAGAATAATTGTTTTTGATAGAGATTCTAAGTTTCTTAGTCACTTTTGGCGTGTTGTATGAGGGAAATTAGGGACTAAGTTGTTATTTTCTACTACTTACCATCCTCAAACAGATGGC
>NC_143161.1:21772518-21823041 GCF_041381405.1 Jatropha curcas
TTTAGTGCAACTACTATGAGAAACCGAACCAAAAACCGATTGAAAAATTTGAAAACCAGTTAAAAATCGATGATTTGGGCCGAATCGAACCGGTTCGACCCAAACCATCTAGAAAATTCTCTTTTTCTTTTATCTCCAACGCTAAACTCACTCCCCCTCACCAGCGCACCTCCACTCCATCGCCACTGTCACCACAGCGCCACCGCCACTCCTCCCTCTTCTTCTTCTTTTTCTTCTCCTTCTTCTTCTTCTTCTCCTTCTTCTTCTTTCCTTTCTTCCTTTTTCTTTCTTTTTCTTTCCTTGTGCCTGCGTTCTTGGCGAGACAGAGGCAACGCAGCAGAGCCGCGCGCCACTGCCACTCGGCCACCGCCCCTACTGCAGCTCGGCAACGCAGCAGCTCCTCGTCTCCTCGGCCAGATCGCGTTGCTGTTCCTCTGTCGCGCCTACAGCAGCAGCACAGCCTTGTCAAGCCGTCGCTGCCACTACAGATCGGGCCTCCGCCGGCGTCACAGCAGCTCTGCCGTCTTTCCAGCACGCCGATCGGTCGTCTCCACCTCTCTCCGCCACTGCCAGTCGAGTTCGACCACCGGCAGTTACTGCTTTTAACCCGACACGCGTAAGAATTTTCGATCTAGCAATAATTAATTAATTAACGTTAATTTAGTTAATGTTATTTAGTTAATGTTATTAGTAGTTAATTAATTAACATTAATTGTGTTAATGTTAATGTTATTTAGATAATGAAATATTAGTTAATTAAATTAGTATTAGATATTAATATTAGATAATGAAATTAATTTTATTATTTGTAATTAATTAATCTAGCTAAGTTAATGTTAGAAATGTTAGATAATGAAATTAATCTTATTATTTGTAGTTAATTCAATTTGGTAAATGTGAGTAGTTAATAGCTTTATAATTTTATTGTTGATTTAATTAAGGTAGCTTAGATATAATGTTATTGTAATGTATAAATTGGATTGTGTGGTGATGTTGAGATTAAGGAGGATGGGAAACTGTTGTTTGATTAATTGCCCGACGGATGGGCCGTATGGATTGAATATTTGTGAAATTGTTGATATTTTAACAGGTAGATAGTCCAATTTTTAGGGGAGATGCTGCCGAAATTTCGGTAGAAAAATAAAATAAATTCGGTATAAAAAAAAATAAATAAATAAATAAAATAAATTTCGGTAGGAAATAAAATAGAAGTCAAAAGAAAATAAAGAAAATAGTGTTCGGTAGAAAAATAAATTTATTATAGAAAATAAATTAAATCTCGAGATTAAATTACGTAGAAGAGTTAGAATATAAAATAAAAATTTTAGAGTGGTAAAGAAATATTTTGTCTGATAGAATTATTTTCTGCTGTGTCCTTCTTTTTCTTAGATCGCCCGGGTCCATCTAGTGCTCCTCCAGGACAACATCGAAGCTAGAATTTCGCTCTCCATCACTGTGAGTAATAATAAATAATGCATGTCAACACTGCATTTGCATAACATTACATTTTTATATATTTACATATTGTATTTTCTCAAATATATTATGTTATGATCACTATAATTATACTTATGCATAATTGTGCATTTGGATGAAATTGGTGTATTATGATAAATGAATTGTTTGATTATTTGTGCTGTGTATATACTGTGCTCTGTTTGTGTGGAGTTAGGATGAAGTGGGTCACCCTGGGTTTGTGAGGACGGTCGATAAATATGGATCCTGATGAACTGATGAAATTGGACCGTCGGCCGGGTAAATGGGAGATCGGCGCCCCCGTGTGCACCTGATGAATTGATGAAATGATGTTGATGAGATGGAAAAGAAAAGAGAGAATGTAAAATAAAATATTGAGAGGACTGGTCAAGTGAGGATTAGACCGGTCGGCCAGATATGGGGGATTGGCTCCCCGGGTGCACATGTTTGAGAGGATGGGCTGTTTGAGAGGACGGCTCGTCGGGGGTTTAGGTGACGCCACTGACTAATTTCCACGTGATGTGATTATTTGAAGGTGATATTGTTTGTGGGTGCTGATGTAATGTCATATGATTGACTGTTGTGTGTTCATTCAGTATACTAGGGTGCATTTTGCTTGACTGTATGTGGTGTGTATTATTTATTATTATTCACTGAGTTGCAAAACTCACCCCCCAACAAACCTCCCAGGTACTAGGAAGCAGCTGATTCGACTGAAGCTCTGCAATCTTCTCCGCAGAGTTACAAATGTAAACTTTATATTCATGTTATTTAATTTTGGATGTATAAATTATTCCGTTATCAGATTATTTTTAGACTCCGCAGTTATAGGGTTGTGTATTAATATTGGACTTATTGTTAGCACTACACTATAAATTAAATGTTAGGTAATTAGCTGCAGGTGAACTAGTAAGCCCATAACGTGATTATAATTTATTGTGAATAGGCCCTGGTTATACATTATGTGTTATTTGAGTTTGGGCCAGATGTTTGTATATGGGTTTACTGTTTTGATGAAATTGGAAAAGATAGGTAGACATATTGGATAATTTAGGCTTACTACGGGCCTCGGGGGCCTTAAGCTTACCTGGGCCCTAGTGCCGGTCCGGCCCATGGAAACGGGTCGTGACATAAACGCATTGCAGATGTCTTCCCAGGTCTTCATTTTAGATCGATCCAGGCTGCCAAACCACCTCAAAGCAGCGCCGGTGAGTGATTGTTGAAACAACTGAGCAAGGAGTTCGCTGTTCAGTCCGAACGGGTTTAGGGCACCCACATACATTTTCAGGTGCGTTTTGGGACAATTGGTTTCCTCAAACTTGTCCATGTTGGGCATTTTGAACTTTGTTGGCAGTCTTGCTTCGGGGAACAAGGACAAGGAGTCCATGTCCACCACTTCCTTGTGTGTCTTAAGGGCAGTAATAGACCTTTCCAACAATTCCAGTTTTTCTCTCATTTTCTGAGCTTCCAGCTCAGAAGCAGTTCTGGAGGGCATGTCATCTAGGGCAGGGTTTGAGGACGTCGGTGCAGCACCAGGTCCCTGATTGGAGGCAGCAGAATCACTTCCCCCAGCTGAAGCCTCATTTCCATTACCACTACCTAGTTCAGCTATTAGGGCAGTCCTCTGGGCAGCTAATGCCTCATTCATTCTAGCCTCCATTCTGGCTTCGAGTTATTCAATGAGGTTTTGGATGTCAGCAAGTGATGCCATTGGTGCAGGTGGGGTTGTTGGAGTTGTAGGTGAAGCTGATGTAGCTGGTGAAGCTGGTGAGGTTGGTGATAGCACCGTAGGTGTGACTGGAACATGGATAGGCACTCGAACAACGGGTACTTGTAAGTATAAGGTAATTGTATTAGGGTATAGTGGTTCGTGTATCAGGGTAGCTGATGTGAGGTAGATCGACTCTTTGTCCAACCGTGCATGACTAAAAAGAATATTTCATGTTCTTTTTAATGTGATGAGATGTCATGAATGCGCACAACATCATGTCATATTCCCTTTTAATGATATGATTCGCATCATTGGGTGCATACGGTCCTAAAGGATAGGTTCTATAGGCTATGACACAAATAGAGAATTGGCTTATTGAGGGACCCTTGAACCTTGAGCATGGATATACTTAACCACATGTGAAACAAGGAGTTTCGCGTGGGTCCGACAGTACGCATACTCATGGGCCATCCCCAAAAGGATTAGGGATGGTTTGCGGTAACAGGGAGGACGCTTTGGCTGTCCGTCGACATAATCAAAGAGACCTGCCGATCAGCGCTACTTGCTATCTAGACTCAGAAATTTGAACAGAAGAGAAGAAATTCATTTGAAATTCATTTTTTTATGCAATGGAGAAAAGGATTCTCAATTCGTGCAAACAAATCAACAAATTAAAATGTTTTAATTAAATTGAACAAATTAAGTCCAAATTTCCTCATCCCGTATTCTTAAAGAAAGAATACTCGATTCATGTTAGGGTACCCTGCAAAACAAAGCATAGTAAAATAATACCCTAAAGAAGGGCAGGTTAGTTACACAACAATCGTAGTCCACTTTATGCAAAATGATTACATAATAAGTCCCCAGCAGAGTCGCCAAACTGTGAACCCCTACCCCAAATACTGGCATATGATGCATATGCCAAAGGGCAGAAATGCACGTGAATGTGTGAGTCGCCACCTTGTTTAATCATTTCAGGGTAAACTAGGAAAAAACCCTAAGTTGACTCCAATTTTAATTAACCTAATTATTAGATTAATTATCCCAATGTTTAAGGCATAGTTTGCGAACCCGAGGTGGATCCCGAGACCATGTCATGTTGATGAACTAACCGATGAATGAATGCTTTGCAAGGTGATTGATGTAATTGGACCAATGAAATGTTTAAATGATTTCGACTTGCCACTCGGGGTTAAATCCAAAACGTGCCTACGTACTTCCATTTGAATGGAAGATCAAAGTCGACGTAGTTCGATAGGCCTTTTTAAAAGGGTTTTGAATGGGTATGCTTAATGCATGAGTGTGTGTATGCTT
Organism: Jatropha curcas; assembly: GCF_041381405.1. Classification (NCBI taxonomy): domain Eukaryota; kingdom Viridiplantae; phylum Streptophyta; class Magnoliopsida; order Malpighiales; family Euphorbiaceae; genus Jatropha; species Jatropha curcas. The sequence continues at coordinate 21,777,020 of NC_143161.1, forward strand.
CGTGCATTTTGTTTAGGCATTTTGCCAAAGAATTGATTGATTTGATTAGGCGTTTGTTGCCAAAAGTGTTGATTTAAGGCTTTTAGCCAAAAAGATTGATTTAGGCAATTTGTTGCCAAAAGTGATGTGATTTAGGCGATTGTCACCAAAAATTGATTATTTGAAGGCTTTTAGCCAAAATGGGTTGATTTAGGCAATTTGTTTTGCCAAAAATGTTGATTGGGCGATTGTCGCCAAAATTGATTTGATTTAAGGCTTTTAGCCAAAAGATTGATTAATTCAAGGCATTTTTGCCAAAGCTTTGCTTTAAGCGATTTGTCGCTAAAAATGGTTAATCTCACTTATAGACAATTTGTTTGCCAAAAGTGATCAATTGAAATGCAATATAGGCAATTTATTGCGAAAAGAAAAGAGAACGTGGTTAATTAAGGCTATTTAGCCACAATTATTGATTAATTAGACTTAAGCCGGACTGTTCGAAATAAAGGCGATTATATCATAGTCATTAATTGACTAGATACTTTAGCCAATATTGTCGGATTTAGGTTTTAACACCACGAATATTAATCAACCAGGCGTTTAAGCTTAATCATGTTTAATTGAGGCAGTTTATTTGCCAAATTGATGACGTGAATGCATTTATGCAACAACTTTAATTCAGAATTGGAGTAGAAGAAGAATATGTATGAAATGCTGAAATTAAATGGGCAGAGTTTCGTTATTACCTGATTTAATCGGCGGCCGCTTCTTAGCTTCAGCTTGAAAATTCCAAATTAAGCTACTCGTTTGGGGAATATTAATTAGAATTAATTCAATTTAAGTGACCAAGTATCACAACAATAGAATAATAACAGCCTATACTAAATGCAGAAAAGCAGTAAAAGAACCGCAAGGAGCGTAGGGGAGAAGGAGCGTCCGTCAACACAGACTGAGTCAGTAAAACTGACGAACCAGGGCTGTATTTATAGGAAAACCCTGGCTGGAGGGCGGCCGCTGCCGCCTTTTCCGGCGGCCAGCACCTTGGCCGGCGGCAGCCGCCGCCGTGGCCGGCGGACTTGCTAGTTTTTTCGTTCCGGAGGCTTTTCCGGGAGTTCCGGACCTCGAAAAAATATTCCGGGACCAGTTCTGCGATCCTCGTAATTTTCCGGACGTTTCAAGTACCATATTGGCATACTTTCGGTGAACTTTCCGAATGGCCTCGGGTTCGGCCGGACTGTTTGCAGTTCGGGAAAACTGGCTTTTTGAGCCTCAAAATTTGAGTATTCACAGTGACGGAACTATTCATATTCACGATTTCATTTTATTTTTAATATTCTATTTTTAATTGTGGATCTAAAATATGCGGTTGATGGATCTAGAGTTTCAAGAACAGTTAGGTCACGCGACTATTAGATCCGTCACGCAACTGTTCTTTCAAAGAACAGCTATGTGACGCGACTGTTCTAGGGTTTCAGAAATGATTTTTGTCCTTTTTTAAAATAATAAATTTTGTACACAATAAAATTTAATTTTTCCAATAAATCCGAAAAATAACCAATTATGAACATATTACTGTTTAATTAGGTTTAGAATATTAGATAATAATTATGCATGATTTTGGGTTTTTGGGTTCCAATTTTTATTCGGGTATAATGTATTTTTAGGTTCGGTTTGTGGCCCGCCTTTAACCATAAGGCAAGAGCGGGTCTTCCATTTATTTTGATTTAACTGCTTTGATTTGGATGATTTGGATGAGTATGAATGTGATAATTAGATTTGATTGGGACGATTAAATAATTTTCCATATAAGAACTCGATTCGATTCATTCGGGTTGGGTTCAAATAAATAAATTGGCTTTCCTAACTAAAATAAATTAGAAATTGTAGGTTAAAAGAGGCCGATTTTTTCCGGCGTCGGCTTCCAACGGGCCGACGTACCCAATTCCCTTACCCAGAATCGCATTGGTGCGCCTGACCAGTCTTTTAAATAATTTGGTTTTGAACAAAATTGAGTTTAAAATGGAGTCATTTTTGTAAAATAAAATTGAAAACGGTCCCATTGCCGAAATAATGGGTGGCGACTCAAAAATGTTTTATAAGACCGATTCATCGGCATCGTATCCAAAATGTTTTGTCACCACTGTTCAAAATAAAAATCACTTTTCCATCAAAAATCAAAGGTGATAGTTTTTCGGATCGCTTGGGGGCAGTGCGAAAACACAAAGCAATAATAAAATTTATCAATTTCATAAATTGTCCTTTTTTTGTTTACAATCAGGAAGTATGATCATGTTCAAGCCGTGGATTTATCAATCACATATGGCTGGCTTTAGGTTTATTTTTGAGCTAGGTGAGGGCAATTTTACTTGAGCCATATCAGGTTTTTTTTTATCATTATATGAACCCGCTTATGGTTGAAGCATTGGCTATCCGAACATGTCTTTCATGGCTGCAAGATCATTTTATTTCTCCAGCGTGTATTTATACTGATTGTCAAAAATTACTTTATACTTCTTGTTTAGATATTTCCAATTTTAGATCAGTTATTAATGACTTGGGATTTTGTTATGGTATAGGCCTGATGTGGCTATCCGATGGATTAGGAAACAAGCTAACATAGGGCTTATACCTTAGTCAAAGTTTGCTATTTTTATGCTTGATTCCAAGTGCGAGATTCTATACCACATTGTTTACTTCACCTTTACGAGTAATGCAAGCTTGTTTTGTTTGCCTTCAAAAAAAAAAAAAAAAAAAATCATGTTCAGGGCGTGGAATATAAAAATTTTTTGTCCTCCAAACAAAGTGCGGTTCCCGGGAAATCAAACTTATATTCTCACTCCCACGGAGTTTAAGCTACTTATCATCCCAACCAACAACTTATCAACAAATCATAATTTAGTATTCATCACTCAATTTTCACCCATTCAAATCACCTTAAATACTTTTAAATAATGGAAACCATGGAGGCCAATCCCCTCCCCCCATTGCTGCACAAGATATAATGATTTGAACTCTTAATAAGAACAACATTTTAAAATTTTATAAATAAAGTTAACGATACTATATATAGTAAGATAATTTCCCAAAGTTAACAATACTTACTATATATTGATACTATATATAGTAATGGTCAGTTTGAAGCAGCTGCTCCTGATTTCTATCCTTGTGTTTATGATCGATCCTCTTATGGTGGAAGCTGATCAGTCTACACGTCAAGCTCTCTCGTGGAAACTGATTCTCTGTCAGTTTACCAACCAATGAAAAGATCAAGCTTAGATTTTTCATAATTTTGTGTCATTTTTTTGGGCCATCAATTGTTATTTAAGGAAATATTAAATGTTTCTTTGGATTCGAATTAGAAGGCAAGCCAATTTGCGTGCTTTTTTTTTTTTTTTGCAAGAGAGACGGTTTTTTTGGCTCGCCTTCAAATTTGGGATAGAGTCTCTACTTGGATTGAAGCTGCTCTGATTTCTCATTTCAATTGAATAAAATTTCTACTTTCTTATACAAAAATTTAAATAAAAAAATGAATATAAATACTCCCTTACAAAAAAGTTAATATAAATATCTTTTCAGTTTTTAATTTGGAATCTCATTATACGACCATATTTATTTATCTGTGGTCATGTTGTGGGATCCCTCCAACATGTGGGACCCACACACATTTGAAAATGAAAAAAAGAAGAAAATGAGTGGTGTTGTAGGTCCCTCCGACATGTGGGACCCACGCATATTTGAAAATGAAAAAAAAGAAGAAAATGAGTGGTATTGTAGGTCCCTCCGACACATGGGATCCACACAAGTTTGAAGAAAGAAAAAAAAAAAAGAGAAAAAAGACACATTTTTTTTGTTGTTGAAAGAAGGCTGTGCGCAGGATGCATTAATTGCCTGCAGTCGGTGGATGCGTTGATTAACGCATCCCCTTCTCCTATTTATAAGAGAAGGTTTTCCCTCAACAAATCGTATAAAAACAAAAGATTGGAAATACACAATTAAATGTAAATAATTTTAGGAAAGGGTTTCTAAAATTGGGAAAGAGAGAAAATAGTGAAGATTATAATTTTTGGGGTGTTTTTGGGAAACACTTAGAGTGCCACTATTTTTGTAATCTCTTTTGTACCTACTATTCTTTTAGTAGAAGAATTGTTCGGAGTTTTGGTCCCGTGGACGTAGCCCATAACAGTTAAAGGGTGAACCACGTAAATTTTGATATCCTTATTTTTCATCTGGCATTTACGTTAATTACTTAATTTTTACTGTGGTTATTATTTCTGGTGGATTCGATCGTCAATATCCAATACGTAATTATTGGAGCATTTTTTCGCGGGCCCTACTCTACTCGGGATCAGTTAGAATAACAACAGATCAAATACACTAAGCCAATTAAAAAAGATTTTTTTTTAAAAAAAATGTTAATATTTTATGCTTTTTCAATGTGCATGTCAATAAATACTATTTTTTATAGGTAGTTCCATACAATAAATGTAGACAAGTTTTTGCTAAATCTATATTATATATAAACCAAAAATAATAATCATAAAAAATATTATTATAAAGAAGTTTTTAAAATAAAGGTTTACGTGTATGAGACAATAATTTATATTTATTAGGAGTGTGCATTTCATGGTTATAAATTGTTAAAATGAATTACACTGCATCAAGCCACCAGTTTCTATAGATTTATTTTTTAAAAATATTTGGTTTAATTTAAAATTTAAATTTAATAAATTATTTTCAATATAAATATATTCAGTTTCTATTTAATAAAACCATTTAAAAAAATCCAACCAAATTAAATGAATAACAATTTGCCAATCAAGATGAAAAGCCGACGTTCCCTTGAAAAAGTTTGTCCAAGGATACAACAAAAACAACAGCGTTGCAAAAAATTTAAATAAATTTACATATCTAGATTTTTTTTTTTCCTATTAATTATTCAATAAACCAAACCATATTCACCGTAATGTTTAGTGTCGACAAGTACTTTTTGAAACCCTAAATAATTAACTGTTCAAAGCTCAAATCATATTTAAGGACAACTATGTAGAGTAGATTTGCCCCACCAAGCTATGGCTTCAGTATCCAAACTATTGTTCATCTTTCTCTTTTCCATCTTCACTTTATGTCCCATTTCAAGCAACAGCCAACACCCATTAGACTCTCTGAGCCCAGAAGAGCTGATCCTAATCAAAACCATTATTAACGACTCATTGTCTTCCTCAACCAACGCGTTAAATTTCCACTACGTAGGTTTAGATGAACCTGAAAAAACAGTCCTCCTTTCATGGCTATCAAAACCCACCAACCAAACCCTACCACCTCGACGAGCCCTAGCCATCACTCGAATCAATAAACAAACCCATGAATTTATAATCGACTTAACAAAGCGTTCGATCATATCTGAACAAGTGTATAATGGAAATGGCTACCCTACACTTGCTTTAGATGAACAAATAGAAGCAATCCAATTGCCATTAGAATATGAGCCATTTAAAGAATCAGTTAGAACGAGAGGCCTGAACTTATCTGCTGTTGTTTGTTCTACATTTACAGTAGGATGGTTTGGAAAAGTTAGGAATGCAAGGGTGGTAAAACTACAGTGTTTTCATATGGATGACACTGTTAATATGTACCTTCTTCCAATGGAAGGGATTAAAATAGTAGTTGACCTTGAGGAAATGAAAATTGTTGAGTACAGTGACAGGTTAAAGATTCCAGTTCCAAAATCTGAAGGAACAGATTATAGACTATCCAAGCAAAAGCCTCCTTTTGGTCCGCGAATGAATCGAGCAGCTATCATGCAACCTGATGGACCTGGCTTCGAGATTGATGGTCATACTATCAGGTAATTTAATTAATCTATATATAAATCATCGTCATCATAATCTAGTTCATCTTATTGGTTATGTTACGGTTATTCCATTGTCCTGGCCAGTAACTTTCCTCGGCTAGATCTTACTATTGCAATTTGCAACCATATTCTCTTTGTTACCATAAGGCAATAAATCCCTTATTGATTGAACTGATTAGAATAAACATGTCGATATGCGTCCATGACTAGAATAGATATATATATTTAAATCTTTTAGTTACCTAATTAGTGATTACCCAATTAATTATCTTGTTACTAAGAACTAGTCCCAAGTATTCATGCTAAATATTATCCATCGTTCATATTCTCAATTTCTTGAAACTGGAGTTTTTAACTAGTATTTAAATAAATACAAAAATTGCTATTTGAGGATGAAAATCCAAATTCATTCACCTGAAAGTGCATTTGTTGAGTGAAAAATTACACCTCTTAGTTCTAAAAAGAAATAATAGAAATAAATAATAAATTATTGTGATACCCTATATGTCATATAAAAAAGGTGCCGCCTCACGTTTAACAAACTTTGAAAAGACAAATGATTGGAACAATAATTTGATCTTTGTTGCTGTGATAGTGCGCTTTATCTCTCTAATACCATTCGAATTTCTAGTTAGTTAAAATTTTTTTACAATATGCTTTTCATTTTAATTAATTTTTAGAATCTTAATTATAAAAATTCAATTTGGATTAATTTTAGATGGCTTAATTGGAATTTTCATCTATCATTTGACGCACGAGTTGGTCCAATAATATCTCTGGCATCCATTTACGATCCAGACAAAGGCAAGCATCGCAGTGTATTATACAGAGGACATATATCTGAGCTATTTGTTCCATACCAAGATCCAACAGAGGAATATTACTTCAAAACATTTTTTGATTGTGGAGAATTTGGGTTTGGTCAATCTTCAGTTTCATTAGTTCCATTAGCAGATTGCCCTAACAATGCAGTTTTCATGGATGGGTACTATGCTGGACAAGATGGCAAACCAGTTAAAGTACCAAATGTATTTTGCATTTTTGAAAGGCATTCTGGTGATATCATGTGGAGACACACTGAATTAGGCATTCCAGGAGAAGTGGTAAGCAATTGTTCTCTTTTTTTCTGTTTTTTACACATGGTATTTCTACTTTATATAGATGAGATTAACCTCGGTAATTTCACTTAACCTGAACAGTAAAGTTCACGTGAGGGATACAATCTATTGCGATGGGCCAAAAAAACACTGTAAACTACACCACCAACTTTTATTTCTTTTGGTTTTATTGAGAGGTCCGATGGACTGAAACTATACGATAAAAATAGCTCTCTCTTTAACTCACCAAATTAGTGAAAACATTTACTGTCTCCTCACATATGTGAGAAGGCTAACCACATCACACGTGATTGGCCTCTTAATTTATGGTCCAATTTTTATAACAATGAGGTATTTTACCTAATTCTTCTACATATTTATGTAGATAATAGAATCAAGTCCTGAAGTGAGTCTGGTAGTGAGGATGGTTGCCGCAATCGGAAACTATGATCATACACTTGACTGGGAATTAAAGCCTAGTGGTTCTATCCATGTCAAGGTACTTATAGTATTTAATGAAGCCAATATTAATGTTAAATATATATAGATGATAAAAAAATTAATTACATAATAACAATACTACTTGAACAGGTTGGTCTAAGTGGAATTCTAGAAGTCAAGGCAACGGCATATACACATTCAGATGAGGTAAAAGAGGAAATTTACGGTACATTCTTAGGAGAAAATATGATTGGCTTGTACCATGATCATTTCTTTACCTACCGTCTTGATCTTGACATTGATGGTGTTGAGAATTCATTGATTAAAAAGAATTTGGTAACGAAGACTGTGATGGAAAATAGTACACCAAGAAAGAGTTATTGGACAGTGGTTAGTGAAACAGCTAAAACTGAATCTGAAGCAAAAATTCAATTAGGCATGGAGCCTGCAGAATTAGTGATTGTGAATCCGAACAAGAAGACAAAGCCTGGGAACAGTCACGGTTACCGGTTGATACCTGACCATGCAGCTCATCCACTTCTGCTAGAAGATGATTATCCACAAGTCCGAGGGGCTTTCACTAAATATAATGTGTGGGTTACTGCATATAATAAATCGGAAAAATGGGCTGGTGGGAAGTATGTCGATCAAAGCCATGGTGAAGATACATTAGCTGTTTGGAGTTCGATGAATAGAGAGATAGAGAACAAGGACATAGTATTATGGTGTGTGTTAGGAATTCACCATCTGCCTTGCCAAGAAGACCTTCCGGTGATGCCAACATTGAGCAGCGGATTTGAACTTCGACCGACCAATTTCTTTGAAAGAAGTCTTGTGTTGAAGGTTATACCTCCTAAACCTGTAACTTCGCCTAATTGCAGTGCTAATCATGCTTAGTCGACCTGCTTTTGCTTTCAGGAAGAGCAAGTCTTTCTTCATGATTATGCTCTTTCGATATTAATTATAAAATAGATTTAATTAAATTGAATTTTTTTTTTTTTTTGAGAGAGGGGGGCTAAAATCCATATTCCAAAATTATGGAGAATCAAATAAATGTTTCAAAACTTATGGGTGGCTAAATTAAAAAAAAAAAAAAAAAAAAAGAATTTGCACTATTCTGTAAAGTAAACTTTAAAAAACTTTTGGAGCTTGACGCTGTCTCCCTTCAAAACCTCTTGCATCCACTTGTTAATGGCAAAATAAATTATAACTTTATAAAAAGAAATATAATTTTTAAAATTTTTTTGACAAATAATATTCATGAAAATAGTAGATTATAAATAATAACACTATTAAATGTAACAACTAAATAGTAAAATATTTAAGATACACATTAATTAAGTATTAATTAAATAATTTACTGAGGATAAATGTATAAGTAAATCAAACACCAAATAGTACTATTTTTTTTTTTTTTGCAAAAATTAAGGAGGGGTGTTCGCTCTTTGAAATGTTCTCTGCAAGTGCACGGGTCGTACAAGTAGTAAAAAGATTATCGTCCCACAAATATTGGGAAATAGAGTATTAATTTTCTAATTCGACAACTATTAGGAAGATGGGATATGATGAAATTGATTTAAACTAAGTTGCAAATTAAATTAAATAATTCAAATTAAAAATTGGCAAGTGGAGATAATCAAAAGTACATTCAAGCAATTAATAGTTGAGATAATCTAGCTATGAGATTTCTATTAATTCGTGCAAGCCATGAGCAGTTGATTTATGGTGTCCAAATTCCTCTCTCGAATTTAAATAGACCATTAAAACCACATGACATCTACTTTTGCATCTTAATATGGTTAAAACATTATGATGCCAATTCCAAAGGAGAACTAACCTAGGGTATCTAGATTCCGCTCTTGAGCTTAAATGAAATGTTAAAATCATGTGACATCTACTTTAGTAGCATAATACGACTAAAACTCATTAAGCCGGTGTTAATTCTTTAACCTCAAAGAACTTAGCCTATCTCTAAGTTTAAAATTCTAGGCTTACAATGTGGGATCCAATCTAGCTTGTCAATTTCTCAATCTAATTAACAGATGTAAAATCATGCGAATATTGCCTAATATATTTACCAGCATTAATCTCAAACACATTAAATCAGAAATTTTAGCATTTAGGCATAAGTCAAACTATTTAAGGTTGCATTTTAAATTAATAGAAAATCTCATATAACTTGATCTGGATATTTAGCCTAACATTACTACCAATTAATCAACTAAAACAAAATGCACAAAAGGAATAAAAGGCATAAGTGACAAACTTTGGGAGTGACTGGTTGGTTGGCCTTGGTGTTCCACATCGTAGACTTTAAAAATAATCCTCTGCTCTTATTCTTCTTATGTTCTAAATTCACCAAGGCTGCCATCTCTCTTGTGGAGCTACTCTTGATTGTCTCTTCCCTTTGCTTTCTATTCTAACATGTGCGGCACTTGTTATTTCTTAGTGCCAAGGAGTCCAACTCCAAAAACTTCTCTTTGTTTCCTTTATATAGAGCTTCTTGCTTAGCTGGAATTGGTCCACTTCACCCACTTGCACAACTAGCTTTTGAAAAACTGGTCTTCACCGCTGATGTCATGCAAAAGCATTGTAAAATAAAAAAAGGGGAGCTGCATCTAAACTAAGTGCAATGTTTCTTCAAAAAATCAGATGATCTATTAGCATCTCACAGAGATTGTTGCACTAGTCCAAATTCTTCCACGTTGCTTCATCTTTTTTTTTTTTTTCTCTTTGGGCTGCATGTTTTGGGCTTCCAATTTGCTAACTTCAAGGGCCTTGTTATTTTTATTGATCAGCTTGTCCGTTTGTCCATGACTTGATCCAATTTTTTGCTTAGAACAAAGATTTTGATGTTGCTCAAGGAGGCAAGTGAATCAAAGAGAGAAAGTGATGAAATTGGAGTTCTATTTAAAGCTTAAAACCAAAGTACAACTAAAATAAATAAAAACAAATGGTAAAATTACATGCATTTTTGTTGTTATCAAAATCTCCCACACTTGAACTGTTGCTTGTCCCCAAGCAATGCAAAATATCTTTCATGTAATGAATGAAAAATTTCAACTTAATCCATACTCTCATATGAAATTCAATCATGAGGTTAATCACTCCTAGAGCTCTATCATGCTCAAAGAAGCATTCGACACACTCAACTAAGATCATGTTCCTTCTCAACAAGTTCTTATCATTACCTCAATCATGCAAGAATAAATGAACTTAGGAGAATGTAAATACGCTTTTGGAGAAAAACGTGTGCTAGATGTGTAGACAAGAGGATATATGATTGAATTTCCAAATCCTATAAGCAAATTTCCCAATGCTTTCTCTACTAATGAAGGAAAAACAACATCAAGGAATTAACAGGTCTTTTTAGGGTTGTAATCGGGTGAAAGGGATTAATTTGGTTTTATATCAAAGAAACAGTTTTGAATAAGGCTCATAGTGAGAAAATATTCTTTTGATTTTCAAAGTTGGAAAATAAGAAAGATTTAGACCGTTGCGTTTGAGAAAGCTTCATGTTCCAGCACCAATAAGTTCTTTTTGCTTTTCTTTCTTTCTTCTTTTATTTCCTCCCTTTATTTTACATATTTATTATATATTCTTTTCTCTTTTTTTTCCCTTTTTTTATTAATTTATAGGGAGATACCTAGAGAAAGAAGAAAAATGGGTATAGAGAACTTTTGTGCATACGTCCATTCTTTATCTTGAATTAAGGTATCTCATTTGCTATTTGAGATTTTTAGCTTCTTATTCTAATTTCTAGCAAATGGTCCTTTGTAGTTTCAATTCCTTTTTATTTGCTCTAACTTTCTCTTGTTAATAGCCCATCTTATGTAAGTTTTAAAGATGGTAAATACTCTCGTATAATAGCAATCAATCTTCTTAAATTTCCTACTTAAAAATCAAAGAAATAATTTCCTCAAGGTTGGTAGTCAAAAGGCTTTTTAGGTCTTGGTTCTTCATATGGGTTATTTTGAAAAAACTTGTGTTGAAATCCTTGTAATTAATACTGATTTACTTTCGTAGTTAGCTAAACTTTCTTAGTTAATTATTTTTCTATTCTAAAGAAATTCTTCTATATAAATTACCTAGTGTAGGGATTGTAGATAACAGACAATCGAAAGGAATGCAAAATTCTTTCCTTTAATTTCTTCATGGTATCAGAGCCATTACCGTGAAATTTTTTGGCAGCGATTTTAGTCTGAGATTAGTTTGAGATACACACAGCACTACTGGGAGTGGGAGTTAGTCGTCACTGCCCACCTCAGAAGGAAGAGCGATCACCAATCGGCTCTTCGTCCAAACCACGTTCCCTTCCGATCATGTGCGTGTGCACATGTGCTGCCAGAAGTTTCTGGCTGTTCTTCACACGCCGGCACATGCAGCTGTTTTCGGCGAGCTCCGTCAATGTTTCTTCTTTTAGTGGCCTCGATTTGATGTTGCAACTCTAACCTATTGGTTCATCAGCTCCAATTTTTCCTTTTTGGAATTTTTTTGGCTTATTTCCACTATTGCCGCTTGTGTTATTTTTTGGTCTGGTAGAATGAGTGACAAAAAGAAGGTAGATATAAGTTTTCACTCAGAGAGTCCTTCACTTCAGATTAGTCGAGTGAAGTTAGATGGAATAAATTACCTGGCTTGATCTTGGTCCTGTTTATTATTCATTGAAGCTAGAGCTTTGCAGGGATACCTTGATGATGGAGAGACAAAACTAGATTCAAAAGATCCGGGCTTTGACTAGTGGAAATCTGAGAATTCCTTTATTATGTCTTGGTTAATAAATTCCATGCAACCAACTATTTTTGGAGGATATTTGCTTAAATATATTTTTAGCTCCTTGATATAGCTAAGAAGATATGAGATGCCGCTTCAAAGACTTATCACACATTAGAAACTATGCTCAAAGAAATGAATTACGATAGAAAGCTCATAAGACAAAGCAGGGGGATCTAACTATCGCTCAGTATTTTATTGAACTTAGTGAGTTGTGGTAGGAACTCGATTATTACCAGGATTTTCAACCAAAATGTCCTAATGATGCAACTCAAATTCAAAAGTTAATTGAAGTAGAACGTGTGTATGATTTTCTGGCGAGCCTAAATAATGAGAGTAAAATCATATTCATGTTCAAGTTCTTGGAGAGGACCCTTTGCCATCCTTGCAGCAAGCATATCCCTTGTATAATAAGAGGAGACCAGGAGGAGTGCCATGGTTCATAGGTCTACGGTTGATAAAGCAGGGTTGATTGCTAATTCTGCAAGAGAATAAATACATGCTGCGAAGAGTTGCTCTTCAAATAGAGATCAATTATTTTGTGACTATTGTGGTAAGAACAAGCACACTAAGGAGTTTTACTAGAAATTACATGGACGCCCAACTAAGGGATGTGGAGAAAAACATGTAAGTTCTTCTATACCACGAGCACACATATCTGATGGTGGAGCTTTATATGAGGAACCATCTATTACGAGTAGCTTTCCGATAATGAAAGTCAATCCCTAAAACGATTGTTGTCACAGCTTGATTCTTCCTCAATTTAGACTGTAGCTTCTAATTTTGCTAGTTTAGGTAATGCTTTTCTTACTTCCCTTGCGAAAATTGCAAAACCCTCTTGAGTTGTAGATTCAAGAGCAAACAAACATATAACAGGCTCTATAAAACATTTCCTCACATATTCTAAATATCGAGGCACCAATAAAATCTATATTGCGGATGGCTCCTTAGTACTGATTGTTGGCAAAGGTTCTATTGACTGTACTCCCAATATTAATCTCTTCTCTGTTCTTCATGTACCTAGATTTCCTGTTAATCTCTTATCTGTTAGCTTAATCACAAAAGTACTTAATTGCAAAGTAAAATTTTATCCTACTCATTGTGTATTTTAGGAACTGAGTATAGGGAGAATGATTGGTAGTGGTAGCTTGCATGATGGACTGTATCTGTTGGATGACATGTGTCATTTTTCAAATGCGGGTACCAGTAAAGCTTTATTAGGAACTTTTAGAAATCCTTCCAATGAGGTTTTTCAATGGCATAAGAGATTAGGAAATCCTTCTTTTTCTATTTTAGGACGTTTATTTCCCATTTTGTTTACTAAGTGTGATTTTGATTTATTAGTGTAGACGCTTAAATTTTGCCCCTAAAAAGGTTCAGTGATGATACACTATTTTTCTCATATAAAACTAGATCTGGATTCCCGATCGTCCTAGTTTTTGGACTGATGGTTTGTGGCTAAGATTACTGATGTGTTTAACCACTTTTATCTTTTCGAGTTACTGGGCGTTTCGTGATGAAAGCGGGCCCGGGAAGCTCATCAGTTTTGCTTAACACACTTTTCGGTGCAGCATCTCATTTTGCATGCCACCCGATCTGATTATATAAAAATGGGCCAGGTCCCATTGCGGTGCCCGATAGTGACTTTTTTTGCCATGTCAGCCTTAAAATGGGGCCAACCACCCTTATTTGCCTATAAATAGGCATTGAGGGATGTGTTAAAAGGAATTCTTTTCAAAAACACGGGGAAGTTCTTGCATTTTGAAAACTCAACCAAAGAAATCTAAAGGTAACTTGTGTTAGCCTTGGATTTGTGTTGAGAATTAACTGTTAATCAATCAAAAACCCCCTATAGACAATCTAGAATCCTAAAAACATGAACTCTAATCTTGAATCTCGGATTTTTGGATCAAGGACCAAGTATTGGGTTTCCCTTCATCCATTTTTGAGCAAATCATCAAAGAAATCACAAAAGGTAATTCCTAAGAACCTTTAAACGCTTTCTTCATCTTTTTCTTTTCTTTTCTGGTGTTTAAAGCACCATTTCTAGGTCTTATTGTGAGGGAAGCCTAGGATCAACCAAGCAGAGATTATGCACATCTGTGGCGCGAGGCCAATAGAAGTGGCATGCGCCACTACATGTGGTGTGCACCACTTCCTTGTGGCTCACGCCAGAAGTGCCCAAAAACCTTTTGTTCTTACCCAATAAACGTCCCAATTTGGTGATCAAGTGGCCAATCTCCGACCTAAAAAGGTTCGTGATGCAAATTAGGTCATATATGGATCAAATAAATAAATAAAACATGATTGAGAGCAATGATTGATGGATTTGTTCATCCTTCTAGGATGAACATCAAGATCATGAGCTCAAATCTTGTTAAAATCTTTAAATTTCTGTCATTTAATTATTGCCTTTTACTTTACTAGCATTTTATTATTTCTGTTCTTTATTATTTCTGTCCTTTAAATTATTGTCATTTAGTTTAATGTTCATTAGTTAGTGTGCTATCCTTTTTATTTATTAATCTTATATCATTTGCATTCATCATATTCATGCTTGTTGGATGATTGATTGTGTTGTGATCTTATAATTAATGTATACTTCTTTGGATACTTGTTATTCCTTATGTTTGTTGCTTGTGGTTTGGACTTTTTTTATTTAAGCTTTTTATTGCCAAATGTAAAGGGTCCTAATTGGATTGCTATTATTACTTTAATGTAATAATTATTTGGGTTTGGGAAATTTGAAGGGTTTAAGGGTAGATTGTAATGATTAGGGTGGTTTGTAACTCTATTCTCCTCACCTCCCCTTCTTTGATCGATTTATTTTATGTTGCATGGATGAGATTGAATGTATGCTTGACATGTTTTCCAAAAATGCATAAAAAGTTTTACATCTCAATTTTTAGTTAATTGCATTGTTAAATTATTTTGAATTAATGAACAACTAGGAGGTCGGCTTAGCCAGGCGAGATGGGTGCTAACTCCTTTCCATTTCGTACCTAACTCCCGGACCCTATCTCTGTCTTAAAATCGGATTAGTTGATTCAAAAGAATCGGCTGATTTGAGAATTTTCCCTAATAGGGTGGCGACTCCAAAATAAAACTTTTACGAAAGTAAGAAAACCTTTTTCCAAGGATTAAATGGGTTTAAGTAAAAGAAAACCATTTTTAATAAATAAAATAAATCAAACTCGTTCAATTTGATTCTTTCCAAATCAATTTTGGGAAAAATCTGACGTCCTCAATTAGTATGTGATGCTTGTGAACTTGCCAAACACACTAGGCAATCTTATTCTCCAATTAATAATAAAAGTTTGGTACCTTTTGCTACTATTCATTCTAATGTATGGGATTCTACTAAAACTGTCTCCCTTTCTGGTTATAGATGGTTGATGACCTTAATTGATTGTTGCATTAGATTTACTTGGGTTTATTTGATGAAATCAAAAATAAAGTTTTTTCATGTTTTCAGAACTTTCATAAAATGATTTGTACTCAATTTGATGTGCATGTTAAAATCCTAAGAACTTATAATGGTACTGAATACATGAATGCAAGTTTTCTTACCTATTTAGATTCTAATGGTATCACACACCAAACTAGTTGTGTCAATACTAGTGCTCAAAATGGAGCAGCTGAAAGAAAAAATAGGCATTTACTGGAAGTAGCTAGGTCTCTTATGTTTATTATGAATCTTCCTAAACCATGTTGGGAGGATGCTATTTCGACTGCTGCTTATCATATTAATCGTATGCCTCTTTGTACTTTAAACTTTAAAACTCCATAACAGGTTGTTCAAGGAAAAAATTCTTATATTGTACCTCCTAAAATTTTTGGCTATGGTTGTTTTGTTCATCAGAACGATCTAGGCAAATTAGATCCTCGAGCTTTGAAGTGTGTGTTTCTTGGCTACTCTAATACTCAAAAGGGATACTGTTGACGCGTGTCTTTATGCCCCCACCTAACCCGATGAGGATACGACGACGCGGAATGAGGGATCATGGTTATCTGGAAGTCTTTAAACCCAAGGATTTGATTTAAACCAATTTGAGGGTGACTGATTTGCATTAGAGTTGCGTCACGCAGCTATAAGGTGCGTGATGGCACTGACAGTTGCGTCACGCAACTCCAATTAAGATGACATGACCATGAAAGCCGACATAACGATTTTTCATTCTGTTTGGATATGTGGCAACGGTCTAGAAAGTGAGCTGCGTCACACAGTCGTCAGTTGCATGACGCAGCTATCCCCTGTTGCCCTACCTCTATAAATACTGCGTTTTTTATCTTATTCAGGAGAGGAATTTTAGGGCGTAAAAACACACAATTGCGGCTGGGTTTTTCTGCAGAAACTCTTCTGAGTTACCTTGAAGAAAAACAGCCTCTAGAGATTAATTACGTTAAAACGAAAATCATAAAAAGAGAGAAAAATAAGAGAGAAGGAGGTGGGTGTTGAAACTTGGTGAACAAAGGCTTCTGGAACCCTGAAATCTCATTCTTTAAGGCGTTCAGATTGCTTACAATCCTCAATCTGAGGGTTAGGTAACTCCCTAAAACTTTTCTTGGTATTTTTAGTTGTTTATTCATTATTATTTATTTTATTGGTGTTTTGGTAGTGTGATCTTAATTAAACGGTATTCTGCCCATTCTTGGATGTTTCTGGGTTGTATTAAAACATGTTTTAATAAAAGGAAAACGTAAAAAGGATTGTTTGAAAAGTGAATACGGACCAGAGCAGTTGCGTCACGCAGCCAGTAGTTCCGTCACAGACCTGGCAATTGCGTGACGGAACTGTTCATGTCCAAAACACAGTTATCTTGCCCAGATTAGTTGCGTGATGGAACTGTTTGTATTTATGATTTTATTTCACTTTTATTTTCTGTTTAGTATTATATTTCAAATAGACGATTGATGGATTTGAAAGTTTTCTCAAATTATGAACAGCTGCGTCACGCAGCCATGGGATCCGTCACGCAACTATTCTTCCATAGAACAGTTGCGTGACGCGACTGTTCTAGGGTTCTAGAAACAATTTTTGTTTTTTTAAAAAAATAATAATAATAATTTCGTGCAATTAAATAAATATTCAATTCTTTTAATAATTTAAGAGACAATCAATTGTGGGCAGTTGCAGTTTAATCAAGTCTAGTATGTTAATATATTATTATGCATGATTTCGGATTATTAGGGTTTCTTGGATTCGAATTGGGTAGAATGTATTTTAGGTTCAGTTTGTGGCCCGCCTTTAACCATAAGGCAAGAGCGGGTCTTTTGATTACTTTGACTTAATTGTTGTGGGTTGAATGGTTGGAGTGGTTTGTATAAATAAATTGGCTTTTCTAAATTAAAATAAATTAGAAATTGTAGGTTAAAAGAGGCCGGTTTTCCGAGCGTCGGCTTCCAACGGGCCGACGTACCCAATGCCCTTATCCAGAATCGCACTCGGTGCGCCTGACCAGTTCTCTAAATTGGCCTTAAATAAAATTGGGTTTTAAATGAAGTCACTTTTAATTGGAAACGGTCCCATTGCCGTAAAAATGGGTGGCGACTCAAAATGTTTTATAAGACCGATTTATCGGCATCATATACTAGAAAGGTTTTGTCACCAGTTGTTAAAAATAAAGATCATTTTCCAAATCAAAAAAAATAAAAATCGAACTGTTTTTCGAGTCGCTCGGGGGCGGTGCGGAAACAGATACAAATGTGTGGGTCCCATTTATGAATGGCACAACCCAAGAGAAGAGATGAATTGAGTTTTGTGAAAATAAGTTTAGCTTTCAAAAACAAAATCAGAATTCTGTTGAAGTGAAATTAGAAAGCATTTGTGAGAGTTAGTTATCAAGTTTAGAACTACCTGACAAAGCTTATTACAAATTTAGAAAGACTCTGTGAAGAACAGCTATTGTATTTAGAACTGCTTCACAAGGCTAAAGCAATGTTAGAAAGACTCTATAAAGAATAGTTATTACATTTAGAACTGTTTCACAAAGCTTAAGCAAGTTTAGAAAACCAATTTTAAAGCATATTATGGATTACACTGAATGTTAAAGGACAAATTAGAACTTGGAGTAATCATAATACAAAAATTCAGAGTTCTAATGTTTCACAAAGATAAAGCTTATTCACGTTTAGAAATAGAAATTCATTAACAACTTTGCATTTCTAGAAAGATTAACAGTTGTGTAAATAGAATATAATCAAGCAGTACTTCAGAAAATAAAAGAAGATAAACACAAAGATTTATAGTGGTTCAGCACTAACTCTCCTACATCCACTCCCCAAGACTCATCTTGAGATCCTATACTATGTTATCTCTTTTTAAGGGTAAGAGACAAACCAACATTGCAAGGAAATAGATCAACACCTAGATCTAACCTTTGTCCCACTAGATTTTCCAAAGGTTCTAGTCAACCTCACCCTTTCTATTTTTGCAGGGAACAGAAACTCACATCAAGACATTAGAATCTCACACAAGGAGAAGGTCGCTTGATAACCTCTTATACCATAGCTTTTCACCTAAGCTATTGCACAAAAGTTTTTTGATTAAAAAGCCTCTAGTCTATAACAGATTACAAAATCTATATAGACAGAGAGAAATGCAATTATAAGCACAAGAAGAACAAAAAATAGATTTAGAAAACAGATTTAAATATTAGAACTGTTCTTCAGAAAATGTTATTATTAAACTTTCTTTTTTCTTAAAAATATTTCTTGAAGCAAAAAGACGAAAAGAAACAAGGGGGTTTTGAGAGAGAGCTTTGAGAGATTCAAAACTTTTAATCAATGGACTCTTACTCTTAAAAGAAAAACACCCACGTTTTCATAAAAGGAAAATGTCTTTTATAGAGGGGTGAAGATCCCGTTTAGAAAGCATTGAATCTTTAGTTTAAAGAATATCTTTGGCATTCCAAAAGTAAAAGATACACGAAAAATCTTTATATATTTGTTGCCAAAATTATTTAAGTCAAAATCTTTTTATTTAGGTAAGTGAATTAAAAGAGATTTAACTTTCTTTTTAGATAATTTTCAAAAATAAAAGATATGAGAATCTTTTTCAAATATTTTGTTATCAAAAATAATTAAGCCAAAATCTTTTTCATTTAGGTAAGTAAATTTAAAAAGAGCAAAATTTGACATTTATTTTTAAGGTAATTTCCGAAAATTATCTTTGAGAGAGAAGAAAAATATTTTTGTGCTTATAAAAGAATATTCTCTCTATCCTACAATATATCCTAAAATACTAACCACTTAAAAAGAAATCTTCAATATTCTTCATGGTCTTCAAAGAAACTTGGACTTGTAGGAACTTGCCTTCCTTAGCAATTTCCATATTAAAAGTTATGCATAAAATAATATTAGCACATACAAGAATATTAAATTTATTTGTTTTGTATAATCATCAAAATCTCAAGATAAAATTGACCCTTAAGCTAACAAAATGTTATTATCCTCCTTGAGAAAATACTTTGTGAGCATGGATGTTACCTTTAGGGAATTTGAATCTTATTTTCCTTCCCAATCACCTCTTCAGGGGGGAGAAATGTAAAATGGAAGAGGTGATGGATAATTCTATGGAGATTCCTTTCCAGGAGGAGATTCCTATAGACATAGATAATAAGAGAGACCAACCAATAGAAACTCTAGGAAGATTGGATAGACCTGATTTGAAAACCTACACACTGCGGGGTAATATAGATACAACCATAGAGCATGAAACATCTGCTCAACTGTCCTTTCCAAATTCAGGAACTGAAAATATAGAAGAACAAGACCTAGTGAGTCTTTTTTAATCCCTGTTGATTATGATCCTAATCCCAATGATATTGGCCTTGATGTTTCCATTGCTCTTAGGAAAGGAGTTAGAACGTGCATTAAACACCCAATATCCCATTTTATCTCCTATAATGTGTTGTCCTCCTCCTATAGCACCTTTGTTTTGTCTATTTCTTCTGTTTCTATACCACAGGATTGGCAAGAGAAATTACAGGACTTAAGCTGGAAGGCTGCAATGATTGAGGAGATGAGAGCTTTGGCAAAAAATGAGACATAGGATCTTGTAATTCCTCCACTAGGAAGGAAGCCGGTTGGATGTAAATGGGTGTCCATAGTTAAACATAAGGTAATGGTTCAATTAAGAGGTACAAGGCTAGATTGGTAGCCAAAGGGTTTAGTCAGAACTATGGGATTGATTACCAGGAGACATTTGCTCTTATAGCCAAGATGAACACTATCAGAATTTTATTGTCTTGTGCAGCCAATCTTGACTGCGAGTTACATCAATTTGATGTTAAAAATGCCTTTCTAGATGGAGATTTGAAAGAAGAGGTGTATATGGAGATTCCTCCTAGATTTGCTGGTGATAAGACTAGAGGGAAAGTTTGCAAGCTGAAGAAGTCATGGTTTGAAAGAGCATGGTTTGAAAGATTCAACAAAGCCATGTTTTCTTTTGGGTACATTCAAAGCGATGTTGATCATACCTTATTCATTAAACATCATACAGGAAAGATCACATTACTTATTGTTTATGTTGATGATATAGTGGTGATAGGGAATAATGAAGAAGAAATGACTCACTTTAGAAACTTATTAGCTAGGGAGTTTGAGATTAAGGATTTGGGAAAGTTGAGATATTTCCTTAAAATAGAAGTTGCTAGATCTAAAAAAGGAATTTTTACCTCCCAAAGGAAGTATATTCTTGATCTCCTTAAGGAAACTGGTATGTTGGGATGTAAGCCTACAGAATAACCTATTGAAGCTAATCATAAGCTTCAAGCTGAAGTAGGAAGCCCAATTGATGTATGCAGGTATTAGAGATTGGTTAGGAGACTAATTTATCTTTCCCATATTAGACAAGATATTGACTATGTTGTTAGTCTAGTGAGTCAGTACATGCATGATCCTCAGGAATATCACTTAGAAGCTGTGCATCGGATTTTGAGATATATAAAATCAGCCCCAGGTAGAGGATTTTTATTTTCTAAACATTGCCTTTTAAAAATAAAAGGCCATACAAATGCAGATTGGGTTAGTTCCCTTGATGATAGAAGATCATTCTCAGCTTATTGTATTTTTCTTGGTGGAAACTTGGTCACATGGAGAAGCAAGAAACAAACTTTTGTTGTTAGGACCAGTGCAGAAGCTGCGAATAGAGCTATTGAACAAGGAATCTGTGAACTCCTATGGTTATGTAGAGTGATGGGAGAATTAAAGTTGCTCGAAACAACATATATATCCTTGTTTTGTGATAGTAAAGCAACCATCACTATAGTAAATAATCCAGTCCAACATGATCAAACTAAACACATAGAGATTGATCGTCACTTTATAAAAGAGAAGATAGTTGAAGGTTTCATAAATGTTTCTTATGTGGCTTCAAAAGAACAACTGATTGATGTTTTCACAAAGGGTTTGAGTAGCAAGTTGTTTCATCCTTTGATTTGCAAGTTAGGCTTGTGTAATATCTTTGCACCAACTTTGTAACAGTCTGATTTTCTTTTAGTGTCGGTAATAGTGATTTACTGGTCTGTGAATAGTACCATCGGTACGGGACTTGATATTATTTTTCTCCGGAAAAATTACTATGCATATTTAATATTTTATTTACTATTTTTGTAATCCAGTCCAACATGATCAAACTAAACACATAGAGATTGATCGTCACTTTATAAAAGAGAAGATAGTTAAAGGTTTCATAAATGTTTCTTATGTGGCTTCAAAAGAACAACTGATTGATGTTTTCACAAAGGGTTTGAGTAGCAAGTTGTTTCATCCTTTGATTTGCAAGTTAGGCTTGTGTAATATCTTTGCACCAACTTTGTAACAGTCTGATTTTCTTTTAGTGTCGGTAATAGTGATTTACTGGTCTGTGAATAGTACCATCGGTACGGGACTTGATATTATTTTTCTCCGGAAAAATTACTATGCATATTTAATATTTTATTTACTATTTTTGGAGCATGTGTGCATGATTTAAGCGGGTAGAAAATATTTCATGAATATTATTGGAGAGTTTATGTATTAAATGAATATTATTTCTAGTGTGGTATATTAAGAAATAAATGAGGAATTATTTTAGTGGAGCTAATTTAATTAATTGGTGGAGTGAAATCATAAGTAGAAGAGAATTATTTGAGGAATATTTAGAGCCATTGGATGAGATTACTTAGGACTTGATCTTAGGCACACATTTGGCATTAAATTAGGAAGTCAAATTTGACTTTGTCACCTTATAGTTAACTTTCTTTTTCTTCTCTTCTCCTTCTCCAACGCCATTTTCATCTTCTTCCTCTTCTTTCATTTTCTTCATTTTCTTACCTCCAAATTACCACCAAGCTACCTAATTAAACCATCGAATAGTACTTAATTCTTAAGAATTAAGTAGTAGAAGGTGAGATTAGTGATTAAACCAAAGAGAATTGAAGTTACCATTGAAGTAAGTAAGTTGTGGTTTTTAAGTTTTGTGAATTAATAAGTAGAATTCATGGTTTAGACATGTTATTGATGCATTAAATCATGCTCCTGTGAATACTCAAATTTTGAGGCTCAAAGAGCCAGTTTTCCCGGACTGCAAACAGTCCGGCCGGACCAAAGGCCATTTTGGAAGTTCACCGGAAGTGTGCCAATATGGTACTTGAAACGCCTGAAAAATTACGAGGATCACGGAACTGGTCCCGGAATATTTTTTGGAGGTCCGGAACTCCCGGAAAAACCTCCGGAACGAAAAATAGCAGAACCGGCCCATCCGCCGAGCTCCGGGGGCCCGGCCGCCGGTCGCCGACACAGTCCATTTCGCCTATAAATACAGCCCCGGTGTGACCTTTCAACTCACTCGGTCTGTGTTGACGGACGCTCCTTCTCCCCTACGCTCCTTGCGATTCTTTACTGCTTTTCTGCATTTTAGTTTAGCTTTAATTGCTTTCTTGCTTTGTTAAGTGGTCATTAAAATTAAAATTAATTAATATTCCCTTAACGAGGAGCTTAACCTGGAGTTAAGAAGTGGTCGTCGATTAGATCAGGTACCTAAACGAAACTCTACCTATTTAATTTTAGCACTTCATTCATGCTTCTCTCCTACTCCTAATAATTCTATAACTGCATAAATGCATTCATGACATCATTAGGCAAATAAATTGCCTCAAGTAAATAAATTTAGGCTAAATGCCCGGTTAATTGATAATCGTGGTATTAAAACCTAAATCCGACAATATCGGCTTAAAAAATACCTAGTTAATCAATAACTATGGTTAATTGCCTTTATTTCGAACAAATCCGGCTTAAGTCCAGTTAATCAATAATTGTGACTAAAAGCCTTAATTAAACACGTTTTTGTCTTGGCAATACATTGCCTACATTACAATCTAAGTAATCACTTTCAGCAAACAAATTGCCTATAAGTGAGATTAATCTTTTTCTTAGCGACAAATCGCTTAAATCGCAATTTTTAGCTAAAAGCCTTCAAATAATTACTTTTGGCAAATAAATTGCCTTAAGTTAATCAAATTTTGGCGACAATCGCCTAATCACCAACTTTTGGCAATGAATTGCCTAAATCAACTCATTTTGGCTAAAAGCCTCAAAATAATCAATTTTGGTGACAATCGCCTAAATCACAGCAATTTTTGGCAATAATTGCCTAAATCACTCTCTTTGGCTAAAAGCCATTAAAATCAACATTTTGGCATCAAATGCCTAAAAATCAATCAACTCTTTGGCAAAATGCCTAAACAAAAATGCACGAAGTATACACACACTCATGCATAAAGCATCCCCATTCAAAGCCCTTCAAAGAAGGCCTATCGAACTACGTTGACTTTGATCTTCCATTCAAACGGAAGTACGTAGGCACATTTGGGATTTAACCCCGAGCTGCAAGTCAAAATTCACTCAAACATTTTCATTTGGTCCAATTGCATCCATCGCCTTGCAAAGCATTCATTCATGGTTAGTTTATCAGCATGACATGGTCTCGGGATCCATCTCGGGTTTGCACATCATGCCTTAGACATTGGGATAATTAATCTAGTAACTAGGTTAATTAAAATTGGAGTCACTTAGGGTTTTTTCCTAGTTTACCCTAAAATAATTAAACAAGGTGGCGACTCATACATTCACGTGCATTTCTATCCTTTATCATATGCATCATATCCATATGTTTTCTGGGTAGGGGTTCACAGTTTGGCGACTTCACTGGGGAGAACTTATGTAATCTTTTTGCATGAAAGTGGACTACAATTGCTGTGTAAACTAACCAGCCCTTCTTTAGGGTTTTGTTTTACTATGCTTTGTTTTGCAGGGTACCCTAGCACGAATCAAGTGTTCTTTCTTTAAGAATACTTGAGGAGGAGATTTGAACTTAATTGACAAATTTGATTAAAACATTTAAAATTTGTTGATTTATTTGCACGATTGAGAATCTTTTTCTCCATTGCATAAAAAATGAATTTCAAATGAATTTCTTCTCTCTCCGTTCAAATTTCTAAGTCTGGATAGCAAGTAGCGCTGATCGGCAGGTCACTTTGATTATGTCGACGGACAGCCAAAGCGTCCTCCCTGTTACCGCAAACCATCCCTAATCCTTTTGGGGATGGCCCATGGGCAGGCGTACTGTTGGACCCACGCGAAACTCTTTGTTTCACATGTGGTTAGGTATATCCATGCTCAAGGTTCAAGGGTCCCTTTATAAGCCTAATTCTCTATTTGAGTCATAGCCTATAGAACCTATCCTTTAGGACTGTATGCACCCAATGATGTGAATCATATTCATTAAACAGATTATGGCGTGTTGTTATGCACATTCATGGCATATCATAAACATGGGGTAAACACAAAGAGAGCATAAAACACTCTTCTCAGTCATGCACAGTTGGACAAAAGAGTCGATCTACATCAGATACCCTGATACACCAACCACTGTACCTAATCCAGCTACCCTTATCCTTACAGGTGCCCACAATCCAAGTGCCAACATCAGTGCCAGCCACACCTACAGTACTATCACCAGCTTCACCAGCTTCACTAGCTACACCAGCTTCACCTACAACTTCAACAACCCTACCTGCATCAATGGCATCACTTACCGACATCCAGAATCTCATTGAACAACTGGAGGCCAGAATGGAGGCCAGAATGAATGAGGCATTGGCTGCCCAAAGGACTGCCCTGATAGCTGAGCTGGGCAATGGTAATGGAAATGGGGCTTCGACCGGGGGAAGTGGACCTGCTGCCTCCAATCAGGGTCCTGCTGCTGAACCAACGAACTCTACCCCTAACCTGGATAACATACCCTCCAGAAACTGCTTCTGAGCTGGAAGCTCAGAAAATGAGAGAGAAACTAGAACTCCTAGAAAGATCTATCACTGCTCTCAAGACACACGAGGAGGTGGTGGACATGGACTCCTTGTCCTTGTTCCCTGAAGCAAGACTGCCCACGAAGTTCAAAATGCCCAACATGGACAAATTTGATGGAACCACTTGTCCTAAAACTCATTTGAAAATGTATGTGGGAGCCCTTAACCCATTTGGATTGAGCAGCGAGCTCCTTGCTCAGTTGTTCCAACAATCTCTGACTGGTGCTGCTTTGAGATGGTTTGTCAGCTTGGACCGGTCCAAAATGAAAACCTGGGAAGACATATGCAATGCATTTAATTCCCAATATCGCTATAATATGGAGGTGGATGTTACTCGAAGGGAACTAGAAACCACCAAGCAGAAAAACAATGAACCCTTTTCCTCGTTCCTTACGAGGTGGAGGGCCAAGGCCGCCCAGATGATTAACCGGCCTTCTGAGCAAGAACAGGTAGACATAATAATAAAGAACCTGCAACCCGTCTACCAATAGCAGCTACAAACCCAATACCTACCAACATTCCAGTCGCTCATTGCCACTGCTACGAAGGTAGAAGATCTGATTCAAATGGGCAACTGAAAGAAGACTCAAGAACCTCAAAGTACAAGAAACCTAGCCAAGCTAGTAAAGTCCACGAAGTGGCAAGCATCACCCCCACCAACCCTTTACGTGTGGGGAACATGAGAAATGGCAATCAGTCGAGAAGAACATACACTGATCTCGGGATGCCAATCCTTTTGGTTTTTCGAGAGGCTGTCAAGGCCAACTACATCAAGCCCTTGGAAGCAAGGCCACCACCAAACCCTTTACCAAGGAATTACAAAGCTGATGAATACTGTGAGTATCATTAGGGGCATGGGCACAAGACTGAAGCGTGCTGGACGCTTAAGAACCGTATCCAAGACCTGGTGGACAACGGTTCAATTATTCCCAGAAGTAAGCCGAACATTAGTACCAATCCCTTACCAAATCACGGGGTAAATGCTATTATGGCTGATCAGGAACTGATCGATCCTTTCGAACTATTCCTAGAAATGAATAACATCTGTGTCCTGGATCTGAATGACCTAACTGAAGAGGTCGATGCCATTACCAGGAGTGGAAGACAATATGAACCACTAGTCTTGGATAAAATCCAAAATAAGCCCTACCAAAGGGCAGAGGAGCCAAAGGAGGACCCAGTACTTTCACAATTAAAGAAGACACAAGCTAGGGTATCAATCTGGGAGCTTCTAGCATCATCCTTTCCTCATCGCCAAGCTCTTTGCAAGGCTTTGAGCCAACTTCAGACATCGGTGGAGGTTAGCCCTAAAGTGCTAGTATCCACCCTCACCCAGTCATCTAAAATGCAAAGCATCAGGTTCTCTGATGATGATTTGCCCAAGGAGGGAGGCAGTCATAATAATGCTCTTTACGTCACAGTTCAAACCAGAGAAAAGACTGTGCCCATGGTTCTCATTGATAATGGGTCAGCACTGAACGTCTGCCCACTAAGGGTAGCTAGCTGTCTAGGGTTGGAGGAAACAGATTTCACTCCATCGGACCAAATAGTGAAAGCCTATGACAGTACCCGGAGGGAAGTGTTGGGGGTTGCTATGCTGAAGTTAACAGTTGGGCCGACTGTGATGGAAGTCCCATTCCAGGTAATTGATATACCGACTAGCTTCAACCTGCTTCTGGGCCGACCATGGATACACCACACTAAGGCAGTACCCTCATCCTTGCATCAAAAGGTCAAGTTTCCCTATGAGGAAAAAGCTATCACCATTCAGGGGGATGACTACAGCCAGCTGAAAAAGCCAAAGGGCCAGCCTCTCTTTGAGGTCAACCCTGAAACTGCAAACCTACCCCTCTCGGGATTTTAGTATGACACTGAGCAGTTCATAGAAGGAAAGACTGCAAACTCTCGAATTCTCTTTGATTTCGGGACGGTGCAAATAAACTGCATAGTGCCTTTGATGCTTAAGATGTCCTATCTGCCAGGAATGGTTATGGCCAGATCCGGGAAAACATACCCCAAACTGCAGGCCTGGGAGTGTCCAGTGAATGAAGGAACCTTCAGATTGGGTTATGAGCCCACTAATGAAGACCGTGCTAAGAGAACTGGAAGGGGAAGGAAGGAGAGTGTACAGATACGGCCTTACCTTCTGACTTTGAACAGTTACTTCTGCAAACCAGGAGAAGCAGTTCCTTACTGTGGCTTCCGAGAACCATTTTGCTGCCCAACCGCTAAGAAGATGCTGCCTGGGTTAGAGATATTCTCCGATGTCTGGGGCAATAAGCCCGAAACAGTAACTGAACTGGAAGCAGAAGATGTAACATCCCTTCCCGGTCCACCCGTAAACCCTGGATAAACCGAGTCGAGACGCTACAAACTGGTTGACTGTATGTCCTGCATGCTGACATCATAATGTATATAGAAAATACTATTATGCTGATACTGTTTACAATAATAATGTATATAATATTTATAAGACATGATACTGTTTACAAAATGAATTGGGCCCAACTGTGTGCCCTGTACATGCCATAAAAAGTATAACATGAGTATCTACCCTGAAGACCGAGTCTTCTACAGATGAATGGTAGCAGTTGGAAACGGACCCTCTACGGACCAGTCTCAAAACCTGCGAGTTAAACAGGTAACTCGCTGAGCAAATAAAGCTCAGTGGATGTCTCAACAAGGAAAGAAACAATAAAGCGCATACTTGTATATAAAGAACCATGTAGGCATATAAGGCACATATATCATGATATCTTTCATTTATCTGTATGATTTATGCAATGTTATGTTCAGATATCTGTATGGCTCCATAAGGTTATAGCGAAACCGAGGTGATAAGAAAAACTGTATAAACTGGATGAATACTGTATACTTGGCTGCTATGGCCCATATAATCATATCCACTCAACGGCCTGTAGCCGGAGTAACAAACTGTATGAGGCACAGATCTGCTATCCTATGTCGCGACATGGCCTTATCGACATGGTTTCTACTTAACCTCAATGGAGCATAATGTTGGTATGTCAAGAATAGAACACAACATCATAGTAATAGTTCATCACTTCATAAATTATAATGTTCATATGATTTCACATCATTTGCATGCTTGCATGTTGTTTTAATACATGTTCTCATGATATATTTTGATGCTAAAATGATTGGAGGCATATATGGTAAGCAAAGGAATACAATTGCAGTGAAATTGAAGTCCAAAAATGCATGAAAATCAAAATCGCGAGCGCGCCTTGTGAAGTCGCGAGCGCGTACAGTGCCATATGAGAGACAGTGTGTTATCAGGTGAAAGTCGCGAGCGCGCACATGGAGGTCGCGATCGCGTAATGTGCAAGTGGAGAGTCAGTGAGTTTCATGCCAACTACGCGAGCGCGCAATGCAAGTCGCGAGCGCTTCCAGGCCAGGGGCCAACTTCGCGAGCGCATCTTGCAAGGTCGCGAGCGCGTAATGTGTCAATTGAGAGTCAGAGAGTTTGAAGTGGAAGTCGCGCGCGCGCAGTGCAAAGTCGCGAGCGCGCGACGTGCTTCCAGCCTACGCGGTGCCAGATCGCGACGCGTTTCCAGCCTGCGCAGTCTGCACTCTTTTGGTCATATCTCTCAATATACAACTCCAATTTGGGTGATTCTAAAACCCATGCAAAACTAACACATAGAGGAACAAATAACTCTTCTATGACACTTCCAAATTCCCTCATTCAATGGGGTCAAAATCAAGATGAAGTCCTCCCCTGTTTTCAACATAAACTCAATACCTCCCCTGTTTTCTCACCACTACCAATTTCCAACATGAAGCAATATATTGTCTCAATAGCAACACACCACACAAATTCTCATGCAAAGAAAATGATAAAAAGCAAGAGATATCAAACCTCCACTCCAAAAGCTTAAGCTCTTCTAGCTTCTCTTCTCTACACTCTTAGAACTTCCTTCACCTATCCATAACAATTCTTGTAAATTATCCACAATCTAACTCAAAGAGGTTGCATAACACAAAGCTTCAAGGTATACTACTTACTTGTTGAGAATTGAGGTTGCCTTAATGCTTAACTACCATGAAAATGTTTGAAGCAAGGAAGGGGATGAAGAAGATGAAGATAAACATGAAAAATGGGAAAGTGAAAATGCTTTTTACGGGTAGTGTGAATACTCAAATTTTGAGGCTCAAAGAGCCATTTTTTTCGGACTGCAAACAGTCCGGTCGGACCGGAGGTCATTCAAAAAAGTTCACCGGAAGTGTGCCAATATGGTACTTGAAATGTCCGAAAAATTACGAGGATCACGGAACTGGTCTCGGAATATTTTTCCGAGATCCGGAACTCCCGGAAAAGCCTCCGGAATAATAAGGAGAAAAGGCACACGTGCCCGCCCACGGGGGCGGGCCTGCCCGCCCAAGCCAGGCGGGCATGCCCGCCTCGCATGGGCGGGCACACCCGCCCAAGCCAGGCGGGCACACCCGCCCAGCTTGGGCGGACACGCCCGCCCAGCATGGGCGGGCATACCCGCCCAAGCCAGGCGGGCATGCCCGCCCAGCTTGGGCGGACACGCCCGCCCAGCATGGGCGGACACGCCCGCCCAGCTTGGGCGGGCACACCCGCCCAAGCCAGGCGGGCATGCCCGCCCAGCTTGGGCGGACACGCCCGCCCAGAATGGGCGGGCACACCCGCCCAGCTTGGGCGGACACGCCCGCCCAGCATGGGCGGGCACGCCCGCTCTCTTAGGCGGGCACGCCCGCCCTCGAGGGCGGGCAGGCGCGCCCGGGGTGCGTTTTTTTTTTTCCTATAAAAAGAGGCCCCGGGGCTCCATTTTACTCACTCAGTCTGTGTTGACGGACGCTCCTTCTCCCTACGCTCTTTACGATTCTTTACTGCTTTCTTGCATTTTTTTTAGTTTTAATTTTATTTTATTGTTGTGATACCTGGTCACTTAAAATTAAATTAAAATTAATTCCCTTAACGAGGAGCTTAACCTGGAGTTAAGAAGCGGTCGACGATTAAATCAGGTATGTAAACAAAACTCTGCCTATTTAATTTTAGCACTTCATGCATGCTTCTTTTCTACTCCGCCTAAATTCTATAACGGCATAAATGCATTCATATCATCCACCAGGCAAATAAAATGGTCTTAAATAAATAAAATTAAGCTTAAGTGCCCGGTTAATTAATAATCGTGGTATTAAAGCTTAAATTCGACAATATTGGCTAAAAGCCTAGTTAATCAATAACTATGGTGAAAGTGCCTTATTTCGAACAGTTTTTTTGCCTAAGTCTAATTAATCAATAATTGTGACTAAAAGGCCCTGATTAAACACTTTTTCTTTTTATGGCAATAAATTGCCTATATTTCAATTTAATTAATCACTTTAGGCAAACAAATTGCCTATAAGTGAGAATTGATTCTTTTCCATAGCGACAAATCGCTTCAAGCAATATTTTGGCTAAAAGCCTTTAATTAATCACTTTAGGCAAACAAATTGCCTATAAGTGAGAATTGATTTCGTTCTCATAGCGACAAACCGCTTAAATCAAAATTTGGCTAAAAGCCTTTAATTAATCACTTTAGGCAAACAAATCGCCTATAAGTGAAGATTAACTTTTTTGTAGCGACAAATCGCTTAAATTAAATTTCTTTGGCTAAAAGCCTTCGAACAATTTTTTTTGGCAAATAAACTGCCTTAAATCAATCCATTTAGGCGATAATCGCCCAATTAATATCATTTGGCAAATTAAGTGCCTAAACCAATATTTTGGCTTTAAAAGCCTTAAAACAATTCGTTTTGGCACAAATGCCTTAAAAAATCAATCTTTTGGCAAGAATAAGCCCAAATTAAACTCTTTTGGCTAAAAGCCTCAAAATCAACATTTTGGCACCAAGTGCCTAAATCAATCAGTCTTTTGGCAAAAAGCCTAAACAAAATGCACGGAGCATACACACACTCATGCATAAAGCATCCCATTCAAAGCCCTCTAAAAAGAGGCGTATCGAACTACGTCGACTTTGATCTTCCATTCAAACGGAAGTACGTAGGCACGTTTGGGATTTAACCCCGAGCGGCAAGTCAAAATCACATAAACCTTTTATTTGGTCCAATCACATCATTTACCTTGCAAAGCATTCAAGCATTCATTCATGGTTAGTTTATCAGCATGACATAGTCTCGGGATCCATCTCGGGTTTGCACACCATGCTTTAGACATTGGGTAATTAATCTAGTAACTAGGTTAATTAAAAATGGAGTCACTTAGGGTTTTTTCCTAGTTTACCCTGAAACAATTAAACAAGGTGGCGACTCACACATCACGTGCATTTCTTCCTTAGTCACATGCCTTCATATTGCATTTGATATTTTGGGGAGGGGTTCACAGTTTGGCGACTCTGCTGGGGAATGTTTATGTAATCTTTTTGCATAATAGTGGACTACAATTGCTGCATAGACTAACCTGCCCTTCTTTAGGGTATTATTTTACTATGCTTTGTTTTGCAGGGTACCTAAGCACAAATTGAGTATTCCTTCTTTAAGAATGCTTAATAAGGGAAATTTGAACTTGATTGACAAATTTAATTAAGACATTTAAATTTGTTGACTTATGTGCACGATTGAGAATCTTTTTCTCCATTGCATAAAAAATGAATTTCAAATGAATTTCTTCTCTCTCTGTTCAAACTTCTGAGTCTGGATAGCAAGTAGCGCTGATCGGCAGGTCTCTTTGATTATGTCGACGGACAGCCAAAGCGTCCTCCCTGTTACCGCAAACCGCCCCTAATCCTTTTGGGGGTGGCCCATGGGTATGCGTACCACTGGACCCACGTGAAACTCTTTGTTTCACATGTGGTTAGGTATATCCATACTCAAGGTTCAAGGGTCCCTTATAAACCGATTCTCTATTTGAGTCATAGCCTATAGAACCTACCCATTAGGGCTGTATGCACCCAATGATGTGAATCATATTCATTAAATGGTTTATGACATGTTGTTATGTGCATTCACGACATATCATAGGCATGGGATAAACACAAAGAGAGCAGAAAAACACCCTTTTACATTCAGTCATGCACAGTTGGACAAAGAGTCAATCTACCTCATATCAGTTACCTGATACACCAACCACTGTACCTAATCCAGCTACCCTTACCCTTACAGGTGCCCACAATCCGAGTGCCTACCCAAGTGCCAGACACACCTACAGTGCTATCACCAGCTTCACCAGCTTCACCAGCTACACCAGCTTCGCCTACAACTCCAACAACCCTATCTGCACCAATGGCATCACTTGCTGATATCCAAACCCTCATCGAACAACTAGAGGCTAGAATGGAGGCCAGAATGAATGAGGCACTAGCTGCCCAAAGGACCGCCTTGATAGCTGAATTGGGAAATGGGAATGGTAATGGAAATGGGGCTTCCGCTGGGGGAAGTGGACCTGCTGCCTCCAACCAGGGTCCTGCTGCTGAACCTACAGACCCCGTCCTAAACCTGGATGAGATGCCTTCCAAAACTGCTTCTGAGCTGGAAGCTCAGAGAATGAGAGAGAAGCTAGAGCTTTTAGAAAGGTCAATCACTGCCCTCAAGACCCATAAGGAAGTGGTGGACATGGACTCCTTGTCTTTGTTCCCTGAAGCCAGATTACCAACTAAGTTCAAGATGCCCAACATGGACAAGTTTGATGGAACCACTTGTCCTAAAACACATTTGAAAATGTATGTGGGTGCCTTAAACCCATTCGGATTGAGCAGTGAGCTCCTTGCTCAGTTGTTCCAACAATCTCTTACTGGTGCTGCATTAAGATGGTTTGTTAGCCTTGATCGGTCTAAGATGAAGACCTGGGAGGATATCTGTAATGCATTTAATTCCCAGTATCACTACAACATGGAGGTGGATGTTACCCGAAGGGAATTAGAGACTACTAAGCAGAAAAATAATGAACCTTTTTCCTCGTTCCTTACGAGGTGGAGGGCCAAGGCCGCCCAAATGATTAACCGGCCTTCAGAACAAGAACAGGTAGACATAATAATAAAGAATCTGCAGCCTGTCTACCAACAGCGGTTACAAACTCAGTACCTACCAACGTTTCAGTCACTCATTGCCACTGCTACGAAGGTAGAAGATCTGATTCAAATGGGGCAACTGAAAGAAGACTCAGGAACCTCAAAGTACAAGAAACCTAGCCAAGCTAGTAAAGTCCATGAAGTGGCAAGCATCACCCCCACTAACCCTTTGCGTGTGGGGAACATGAGAAATGGCAATCAGTCCAGAAGAACCTATACTGATCTCGGGATGCCAATCCTTTTGGTTTTCCGAGAGGCTGTCAAGGCCAATTACATCAAGCCTTTGGAAGCAAGGCCCCCACCAAATCCTTTACCAAGGAATTACAAAGCAGATGAATACTGTGAATACCATCAGGGATATGGGCATAAGACTGAAGCGTGTTGGACGCTTAGGAACCGCATACAAGATCTGGTAGACAATGGGTCGATCATCCCGAGAAGTAAACCAAACATTAGTACTAACCCCTTACCAAATCATGGGGTAAATGCTATTATAGATGACCAGGAGCTGATCGATCCTTTCGAACTGTTCCTAGAGATGAATAACATATGTGTCCTGGATCTGAACGACCTAAGTGAAGAGGTCGATGCTATTACCAGGAGCGGGAGACAGTATGAGCCACTGGTTTTGGATAAAATCCACAACAAGCCCTACCAGAGGGCAGAGGAGCCAAAAGAGGACTCGGTACTCTTACAATTGAAAAAGACACAAGCTAGGGTATCAATCTGGGAACTGTTGGCAGCATCCTTTCCTCATCGCCAAGCTCTTTGCAAGGCTTTGAGCCAATTACAGACGTCAGTGGAGGTTAGCCCGGAAGTACTAGTCTCCACCCTCACCCAGTCATCCAAAGTACAAAGCATCGGGTTTTCTGATGAGGACCTGCCTAAAGAGGGGGGGCAGTCATAATAATGCCCTGTATGTCACGGTTCAGACCAGAGACAAAACGGTGCCCATGGTTCTCATTGACAATGGGTCAGCTCTGAATGTCTGTCCACTAAGGGTAGCCAGCTGCTTAGGGTTGGAGGAAACAGACTTCACTCCATCAGATCAAATAGTGAAAGCATACGATAGTACCCGGAGGGAAGTATTGGGGGTTGCCACACTGAAATTAACAGTTGGGCCAACTGTGATGGAAGTTCCGTTTCAGGTTATTGATGTACCAACCAGCTTTAATCTGCTTCTAGGTAGACCATGGATACACCACACCAAGGCAATACCCTCGTCCTTGCACCAAAAGGTCAAGTTTCCCTATGAAGACAAAGTTATCACCATTCAAGGGGATGACTACAATCAGCTGAAAAAGCCAAAGGGCCAGCCTCTCTTTGAGGTCAGTCCTGAAACTGCCAACCTACCTCTCTCAGGATTTCAGTATGACACCGTGCAATGCGTAGAAGGAAAGCCTGCCAATTTTCGAGTTCTCTTTGATTTCGGGACAGTACGGATAAACTGCATAGTGCCTTTGATGCTGAAGATGTCCTACCTGCCAGGAATGATTATGGCAAGGTCAGGAAAAACATACCCCGCACTGCAGGCCTGGGAGTGTCCGGTAAATGAAGGAACTTATGGACTGGGTTATGAGCCTACCGAGGAAGACCGCGCTGAAAGGATAAGACGAAGGAAGAAGGGAGGCATACAAATGCGGCCATATCATCTGACTTTGAATGGCTATTTCTGTAAACTGGGAGAGACAATTCCTTATTGTGGCTTCCCGGAGCCATTCCCCTGCCCGACTGCTAAGAAGATGCTGCCGGGATTAGAAGTATTTGCCGATGTCTGGGGCAACGGGCCCGAAACCATCACTAAACTGGAAACCGAGGACTTCATGCAGCCTAGTCTCTTTGATGAGGTTGCAGTCATCACAGGAAATGATGGGAATCAAGACCTGCTCAACCTGATCAAGCCAAGCGAAGGACCTCTTGACAACTGGTACGCCGAGGAGGAGCACACTGCTGATAAACCCCCTCCCGAGTCAAACCTAGCACCAGAGTCTGTAATCATGTCCTGTACTGAGTCTGAGTCTGATCCCGAGTCTGGAACCGAGTCAGAGTCCAGTTCCAGTTCTGAGTCGTCTGTGTCGGATCTAGAAGATCCAGATTTCAAACTTGATGTAACTTTTGAAGACGATTCTGTCATAATTAATAAAGGTCCTGCAAATTCTTGATTACCCTGCGTGTCTATCTTTCCAAGCATTTCCAAGCAAAAATGATCAAATAAATGAAATAAAAAATGAAAAGGAAAAAATAATGATTGGCAAAGAAGAAAATGAACATACACACATTGCATCTGATTGCATGAACAGGGAACAGGTCAGTAAATGTTTGAAGAAGTTTGCCGATTGTTTCATGTGGAAGGCGAGTGACATCACGGGAATTGACCCAGCAATAGTGGTGCACAAGATTCCGGTATATCCGGAAGCCAAACCGGTGAAACAAAAACTCAGAAGACTGAAGACGGAATGGTCCTTAAAAATCAAGGAGGAGGTTGCCAAGCAGCTAGAGAATAAGTTCATAGAACCCATCGCCTACCCAACATGGTTAGCAAATATTGTGCCGGTGCCGAAGAAAGATGGCAAAGTCAGAATGTGTGTGGATTATCGGGATTTGAATAGAGCATGTCCGAAGGACGACTTCCCCCTGCCGCATATTGACTTGTTGGTGGACCGAATGGCTGGACACGAGACGGTCTCTTTGACCGATCTTGCTGTCGGGTATAATCAAATAATGATGCATTTGCCAGACAAAGAGAAGACTGGCATTCATCACGGAATGGGGAACCTACTGCTATAGGGTCATGCCCTTCGGGCTCAAAAATGCCGGGGCAACCTATCAAAGAATGGCAACGACCATCTTTCACGACATGATTCACAAGGAGGTGGAAGTGTATGTGGATGATATGGTGGTTAAGTCAAAAACAACCGAAGAACATACAACAGCACTTGAGAAGTTCTTCCTTAGACTTCGAAAGTATAATTTGAAGCTCAACCCGGCGAAATGTCTGTTTGGAGCCACGTCCGGAGTATTTCTGGGGCATATGGTTAGTCGGAAGGGCATAGAGATTGACCCTTCAAAGGCCAAAGCTATTCTGGAAATGCCAGCACCAAAGACCGAAAAAGAAGTCCGAGGTTTCTTGGGAAGGCTACAGTACATCAGCCGTTTCATCAATCAGTTGGCTGATACCTGTGGCCCAATTTTCAAGCTACTTAGGAAAGGAGTGGCAGTCAAATGGAATGAGGATTGTCAGGCAGCTTTCGACCAAATCAAGCAATACCTGTTATCCCCACCAGTTTTACAACCACCAAGGGTAGGAAAGCCTTTGCTATTGTACCTATCAGTGACAGAAGAAGCTATGGGTGCAATGTTAGCTCAGCAGGCAGAAGATACAAGGGTAGAAAATGCCGTGTATTACCTCAGTAAGAGGATGCTAGAATACGAATTGAAATATAATAAAATAGAGAAGCTGTGTTTGGCTCTGGTCTGGGCATGTACAAAGCTGCAACATTACCTCTCGTCTTACACTACGCACGTTATTTCTGAATCGAACCCCTTGAAATTCCTTATGGAAAGGCCGGTCCTTGACTGTAAGATGGCAAAGTGGGTATCGGTGCTTGCAGCTTATGACCTAAAATTTGTACAACGGAAGGCAGTAAAAGGCGGAGCCTTGGCTGACCTAATTAGCAGAACTGCCAGTTGAAGACCAAATGCCGGAGGTGGAATTTCCTGATGAAGACTTGTTGAATTTGGAAAGAGAAGTCTGGGAGATGTACTTTGATGGAGCTTCAAACTACCATGGAAATGGGGTTGGTGTCGTATTCAAAACTCCTTGTGGAGAGTACGTCCCAATTGCAGTTAAACTAGACTTCGACTGTACCAATAATGAGGCCGAATACGAAGCCTGTATCAAGGGATTAGAAGCCGCCCTAGAAAAAGAAATAAAAATCCTTAGGGTTTTCGGAGATTCCAACCTGATAGTCTCCCAGGCCCTAAGGAAGTGGAAAATCAAGGAAGAGCGTTTGGTTCCTTACCTACAACGCTTAGACGAATTGGCTCAACAATTTGAGGAATTATCTTTTCACTACTTACCGCGAGCCAATAATCAGTTTGCCGATGCCCTAGCTACTTTGGCCTCCATGGTCAATGTAGAGGGAGACCAAGTCATTCGACCTCTGACAGTCCGGCTACAGAAATAGCCAGTACACGTTATGAATTTGGTGGATGACAAGCCTTGGTACTGGGATATACAGAACTATCTTCAGGGTGAAGCCTATCCGGAGGGATCCACTAAAACTGATCAACGGACATTGAGACAGTTAGCATCCGGATATTTCCTTACTGAGGGAATTCTGTATAAAAGAAGTTGGAATGGCTTGCACCTGAGGTGCGTTGACGAAGAAGAGGCTCAAACCATCATGGATTCCGTACATAATGGGGAATCTGGTCCACACATGCATGGGATGGCCCTGGCTCGGAAAATTATGAACCTGGGTTATTACTGGTCAACTATGAACGAAGATTGCGTGAGGCACACACGGAAATGCCACGAGTGTCAAATTTTCGCTAAACTGCAAAGGCAGCCTCCGGTCAATCTGAATCCCATAGCCTCACCATGGCCTTTCGCAATCTGGGGCATAGACATAATTGGAAAGATCCATCCGAAGGCCTCTAATGGCCACCAATTTATCCTGGTTGCTGTTGATTATTTCACAAAGTGGATCGAGGCAGCCTCCTATTCGGTTTTGAATGCCAAGAAGGCAGCACAGTTCGTTCGTACCCACATCCTTTGTCGGTATGGAACACCATTCGAGATTATCACTGATAATGGATCTCATTTTCAAAACGAGTTTTCAGACCTGCTGAAGCGAAAGAAGATCCAGCATCATAAGTCCTCTCCCTACCGTCCACAGACGAACGGGGCAGTTGAGGCTGCAAACAAGGCCATAAAGGTCATTTTGCAGAAGACAGTTCAAAAGCATAGATCTTGGCACGAACAGTTACCAAATGCCTTATGGGGATATAGGACTTCAATCAGAACGCCTACTGGGGCGACCCCGTATTCCTTAGTATATGGCATGGAAGCAGTATTACCTATTGAGCTGGAAGTTCAGTCGGCGAGGATCATCCGGGAAAGCCAGATCAGCGAAGCAGATTGGGTTAAGAATTATCATTTGCAACTCTTGGGCATGGATGAAAAGCGACTACGAGCAATCCACCAAACTCAAGTGTATCAAAGAAGAATGGCCCGGCATTTCAATAAAAAGGTCAAAGACCGTAAACTGGAAGAGGGTTGTTTGGTCCTAAAGGAAATTAGACAGCCAATCATAGACCCACGTGGGAAGTTTCGTCCTCATTGGGCTGGACCCTATGTGTTGAAGAAGATACTATCTGGCGGAGCCGTCATCTTGACTGATTTGGATGGTTTGGAATTCACAAATCCATGTAATTTAGATCAGTTGAAAAGGTATTTTGTGTAATTGTAATCATTTGCATAATGTAAAAGGAACTACTTTAGACCTGATTCTCTTCGGAAAAAAGAAATTATATATCGGAGATATGTAGGCAGCCTTCATTGGGCGCGGTCTAAACATTAATAAAAAAAAAGTCATTTCATAATTCTTTTCTTCTTTGCCAATAACAAAAAAAAAGAAGAAAAAAAAGAGAAAGAAAGAAAAACCCGCTAAGTCGAAAACCCGAAAGGGCGACTTAGGCAAAATTCGGGGCCCGCTAAGTTGAAAACCCGAAAAGGGCAGCTTAGGCAAAAATGGGTAGCTCGCTAAGTTGAAAACCCGAAAGGGCGGCTTAGGCAAAACTTAGAGCTTAAAAAAAAAAAATAATAAAGTTGGAAAATGCTTGGAAAGTTTGAAAGACAAATGACATTCATAATTCAAGCAAGCAGTTCAAATCAAGCAGAAAGCAAAAGATTCCAATAAATAATAAAGTCTAAACCAAAGTCTCAAGTAAAAAGCCAAAAAAGGCAAAGCATACATCCAGAAATAAACCCAAAAAAATCATAAGTCTATAGAAGTCTAGGTATCCCGCCACCTCCGTGGAGCGGCATCCTCTGAGTCTTCTACCGAACCAGCCTTGCCTGTCCGAGGAGCCAGCACGATCTCCTCACCAGTCCCAACCTCATCCTCAGCATCAGCTTGAACCCAACCTTCGAGTACGCTCAGCAGTGCAGTCCTCCTTGGTCTCTCAATTGGCCAGACAGTAGTAATGAACCAGGCCCGGTACTCGAGAGAAGTCTGAACGCTGGTAGGATCAGGTAAAGGTCTAACCATACGGTGATCTCTAACCCAAGCTTTAAGAACAGCTCGGGTAACACCAGCAGTAATCGCAGAATCAGCTGAAATGTCATCCATAATAGGGACAGTCTGATCTATCCCCATCTGCCTCAGAACGCGCGAAGCGCAGTACCAAGTACAGTGTGTGAGGCCTAGGAGGTAAACCCGAGAATGGCGGAAGCTGACCTGAATAAAGCAGTTGATATTATACCAAGGGACGAACCACAGTATCTCATTTGGACCCAATTCAACCAGCCATGAAGTCCATGTTTTAATAGAAGGGTGGGAGAGCAAGATTTTCCGCATGCGATATTGAGAAGGATTGTAAGGAAGGGAGGTTGGAGCAGCCACTACTTGAAGGTGATCCCTCAACCAAACCTGAATAATGGATCTTTTCCATTATAAGAAAAAAAGAAGAGGAAGAGGAAGAATGAGGTAGGATAATAGAAAAATACCTGGAGAATGATGGGGGAAACAGTCCAATCATCGAACCCTAAAGCAGCTCTGTCAAGACTTCTAATGGTCTCAGCCAGCACAATACCGCCAATGCAACCCATATCCTCCATTTGCCAAACCATAGGGCAAAGCCGCAAGTCTCCAAAACCCGGGTCACGGTTGAATAAGAAACCAGCCAACAAGCAAAAAACCAGGGCCCGCATCCTCAGCCTCATCCGGTCAGGATCGTCCAAGCAAGTCTCTGAAAATTCATCAATCAGGGGTAGCAGAATCGCCTTCTGGTCATCCACAATCATAGCCTTAGCCTGTGGCCGGCTAAACCGAAACAAGTTCTCAAACGACTTAACATACCCAACTTTCACCTCGTGCCTAACCAAGGGAGCATTGGGATCACACCCTATAATCGCACAAAATTCCTCAAAGAGAGGGCACATTTCCTCCATCATAGCCCCAAACCGAAAGACGTGAGCCTCAGGATCCCAAAATCTAATACAGGCTCGCACAAAGTCCCAGTCAACTACTACGCCCCTAAGAGTGATAACAGGAGAAATCCCGTACCTCCCCAAATTGATCTTTTCAACTTTGGAGAGACTCCTGGTCCAGCTATGCATGCTATGATTGTAAAAGGGATTCATGTTTCTTATTTATTTATCCTTCCTGTTTTTATTAAAAAAAAAAAAAAAAAAAAAATAAATATAATAAATAAAAAAATAAAGAAAAAAGGAGGGAGAGAGAGAACTGACCTAAATAGTTGTTTAAGCACAATGTTTGAGAGTCAGAATGAAAGAAAAAGGGGCTGAAAGCAGCCTTTTTATTAAGAAAGTCGCGCCTAAGGGCGGCTGCCCGCGCCCTCTAAGGCGGGTATGCCCGCCCAGGAAGGGCGGGCACGCCCGCTCAGCGTGGGCGGACATGCCCGCCCAGCTAGGGCGGGCACGCCCGCCCAGCGTGGGCACACATGCCCGCCCAGGCAGGGCGGGCACGCCCGCCCAACGTGGGCGGACATGCCCGCCCAGCTAGGGCGGGCACGCCCGCCCAGCGTGGGCGGACATGCCCGCCCAAGCAGGGCGGGCACGCGCGCCCAGTATGGGCGCACATGCCCGCCCAAGCAGGGCGGGCACGCGCGCCCAGTATGGTCGCACATGCCCGCCCAAGCAGGGCGGGCACGCGCGCCCAGTATGGGCGCACACGCCCGCCCAGCCAAGGCAGGCATAAAAAAAAAAAAAAAAAAAAAAAAAAAAAAAGAAAAAAGAAAAAAAATAAATAGGAATAAAAATAAAAAAAAATAACTTTTTCCTCTTCTCTTTCAAAAAAAAAAGAAACAAAGTTTGTACTTTTTTTTTTTTTTTTTTTT
Organism: Jatropha curcas; assembly: GCF_041381405.1. NCBI lineage: Eukaryota > Viridiplantae > Streptophyta > Magnoliopsida > Malpighiales > Euphorbiaceae > Jatropha > Jatropha curcas. The sequence continues at coordinate 21,818,652 of NC_143161.1, forward strand.
TTCCTTTTCTGCTCAAATCTCATACATACATATTGTCAAGTATTAATCAAGTGCAGGTACAAATAAGTTGAGTACAGAAATACAGGTCAAGATTCAATACAGGAAAATAAAGAGGGAAAGAAAGTAAAGGAAAGCAAAGAAATCTAGCAACCATCAGCGGCGAGACCTCCTCCGCCTCTGGTCGTCAAAAGCCTGCAGTGTCCAAGCTGACGTTAGTTCCTCCTGCATTCCAAGGATTAGCTCCATCATCTGACGGATCAAGCCGTCAGGAACCTGGAAATCGCACAAAAATACAAAGTCAATGTACAAATCTCTTATGAATCTTTTTTATGAGAGATTTACCAGTCATTACCTCATTAATGTCATCAGGAGGAAGAGCCAGGTGATTCACACGGTCCAGGGATACCTCCCTAAGAGACGAAGTACCCTCAGGAGTGTAATAGGAAATGCTGTATGGAAGGTGCAAGTTGGCCAAGCCCCGATGGACAGGCCTGGTAGCCTCTGAAATAGCCTGGGGAATCCTGAAGGCACCAACCAAATGACTAGGGCCAGCTCGAGACGGACCCTCCACCGGAGTAGAAGAAGAAGGCTGGGCCTCAGGCCTCCTCCTTGGAGTCCTGGCCGAAGAACCAGAAGCCCGAGAGGAACGTGTGCCAAGCGGCTGGGAAGGAGTCGACCTCGGGAGACTGTCGAACCTGGAGCCGATGGGCCGCATCAGAAACACCTGGCAGAATTCGTCGTAATCTCCACCTTGGATCAATTCCATGTACGGGATACCCTCAGTATGGACATCTGTAAGAACCATCTGTTTGCCCGCTCGCATGTCCTCAGGGGGAGGAAGAGGAACCGAGCGGCAGCCCCTAACCTGGAAGTTCACTCGCTCACCCAGGTAATAACGTCTCAGAACAGGATGTGATAAGACAAACCGTCGCCGAGACAGAGCATCTGATCGCCTGAAGTGGGGATCCGCCTCAATCCAATGTTGGAGTCGGGTGCCCATCGCCCCTACTTCAACCTATGTAAGAGAAGTAAATGTGTTAATAAATCTTTTTTCACACAACCAAGAGAAATTAGGAATGCACTCGCCTGCCCTATGGAACAAGTATCGAAGAAGCTCCGCAGATCTCCCAAAGACTGCCGGCGTAGAACAGACTGTTGGTTAGCTCGGTACCATCTCCAAGCTAAAGGTACCAACCCTAGCCCAAGATCAGTACGGGCCAGCTCAGGGCGGATAGAGGGGAAATACTCAAAGGCCCAAGTCTGCACAAGGAAGGAAAGGATTAATAATAAAAAAGGGGGCACAGAATGAGGATATGTTCTTTACATTACCTCCCAGAAATAGTAGGTCCCACTGAGCCTGCAGTGGCCTCGACTCATATCGCACATGTCATCATACATGCGGCTCAGAATAGCACCAGCCCAGTCATACTCAGAGAGGTGGGCCAAGTCCTCCAAACTCCTCAGTATAGAGGGATTAAACTTCTCTTTTCTGTTAGACCAAAAAGACGAAGCAAACAGCAGCAGCAGAGTGAATCTAGCTACCTGAGTCGCTGTTAGCTCTCCCTGTCTATGTCGAGCATAAATGCTAGGAGCTTGGGAGGATAACCAGTGCCTCGAAACACTCAGATCGGGGGAGGAATGGCTGGGTCTAACAATCCGGGGAAGGTCAATCCCTATCAGCTCCGTCATTCGGTCGGGGGTAACCGCAGTCCTCCAATCGTCATACAGCTCGATCGGCTGAGTACCAAAAGGAATCCCAGAAATCAATGAAAAGTCAGTTGGGGTCATCGTCATCTCGCCCCAAGAGAAGTGGAAAGTGTTGGTGGTGTCCCACCATCTCTCAGCCAACGCGCCCAGTAAACTTTTGTAATTCTGCCTACCCAGCTCGAGATTTCTTAAGAAGCCCAGGTGAGAGGGGTCAATGATGGCTCCGACCGGGTTATTAGGATCAAGTATGTCAAATGGGATCTCAGCAATAGAGGACTCGCCCACGTCCAGCCTTATATATGCGTCCTAGAAGGTAAAACAGTTTAAGGTTATCCTTTGGTTCCTAACTAAAAGATATCCTAATCCTCCCCCAGTACCATACTAATAAAAGTGGTAAGATTCAATCACGATTTGGCCTAAGGCCCAAAAATCATAATTTGGCCTAAGGCCCAAAAAATCACGATTTGGCCTAAGGCCCAAAAAAAAAAAAATCATAATTTGGCCTAAGGCCCGAAAAATCATAATTTGGCCTAAAGCCCAAAAAATTCACACTTGGCCTAAGGCCCAAATATACAGAAGCGAAGGGAGCTTACCTGGGCAAAGACGCCGGTCATGGAAGCATGATTGTCAGCGTCCGCCGTAAGATTGGCATCGTCAACAGAGATTCCCAGAGACTCCAGGAGATCCTCACCGCTGCTATGGCTCGGGGAAACCATGATGAGAAAATTTGAGAGAATTTGAGAGAGCTCTTTGATTTGGAGAGTGGAGAATGAATGAAGTAATGAGTTTTTGAGCTATTTATAAGCAAATAGCCAAGAGGCGGGTCTTTTGGACGCGTCCGATTTTCGCCTCCAAAATTTGTGTTTCAGACAACCACCGACTCCCATAAATCATTTTTTATGATAGTCAGTGGGGGGCAATTGTGAATACTCAAATTTTGAGGCTCAAAGAGCCATTTTTTTCGGACTGCAAACAGTCCGGTCGGACCGGAGGTCATTCAAAAAAGTTCACCGGAAGTGTGCCAATATGGTACTTGAAATGTCCGAAAAATTACGAGGATCACGGAACTGGTCTCGGAATATTTTTCCGAGATCACGGAACTCCCCCGGAAAAGCCTCCGGAATAATAAGGGAGAAAAGGCACACGTGCCCGCCCACGGGGGCGGGGCCCTGCCCGCCCAAGCCAGGCGGGCATGCCCGCCTCGCATGGGCGGGCACACCCGCCCAGCTTGGGCGGACACGCCCGCCCAGCATGGGCGGGCATACCCGCCCAAGCCAGGCGGGCATGCCCGCCCAGCTGGGCGGACACGCCCGCCCAGCATGGGCGGGCACACCCGCCCAGCTTGGGCGGACACGCCCGCCAGCTTGGGCGGGCACACCCGCACCAAGCCAGGCGGGCATGCCCCGCCCAGCTTGGGCGGACACGCCCGCCCAGAATGGGCGGGCACACCTGCCGCAGCTTGGGCGGACACGCCCGCCCAGCATGGGCGGGCACGCCCGCTTCTCTTAGGCGGGCACGCCCGCCATCGAGGGCGGGCAGGCGCGCCCGGGGTGCGTTTTTTTTTTCCTATAAAAAGAGGCCCCGGGGGGCTCCATTTACTCACTCAGTCTGTGTTGACGGACGCTCCTTCTCCCTACGCTCTTTGCGATTCTTTACTGCTTCTTGCATTTTTTTTAGTTTTAATTTTATTTTATTGTTGATACCTGGTCACTTAAATTAAATTAAAATTAATTCCCTTAACGAGGAGCTTAACCTGGAGTTAAGAAGCGGTCGACGATTAATCAGGTATGTAAACAAAAAACTCTGCTATTTAATTTTAGCACTTCATGCATGCTTCTTTTCTACTCCGCCTAAATTCTATAACGGCATAAATGCATTCATATCATCCACCAGGCAATAAAATGGTCTTAAATAAATAAAATTAAGCTTAAGTGCCCGGTTAATTAATAATCGTGGTATTAAAGCTTAAATTTCGGACAATATATGGCTAAAAGCCTAGAATCAATAACTATGGTGAAAGTGCCTTATTTCGAACAGTTTTTTGCCTAAGTTAATAATCAATAATTGTGACTAAAAGGCCCTGATTAAACACTTTTTCTTATGGCAATAAATTGCCTATATTTCAATTTAATTAATCACTTTAGGCAAACAAATTGCTATAAGTGAGAATTGATTCTTTTCCATAGCGACAAATCGCTTCAAGCAAATTTTGGCTAAAAGCCTTTAATTAATCACTTTAGGCAAACAAATTGCCTATAAGTGAGAATTGATTTCGTCTCATAGCGACAAACCGCTTAAATCAAAATTTGGCTAAAAGCCTTTAATTAATCACTTTAGGCAAAAATCGTATAAGTGAAGATTAACTTTTTGTAGCGAAATCGCTTAAATTAAATTTCTTTGGCTAAAAGCCTTCGAACAATTTTTTTTTGGCAAATAAACTGCCTTAAATCAATCCATTTAGGCGATAATCGCCCAATTAATATCATTTGGCAAATTAAGTGCCTAAACCAATATTTTGGCTTTAAAAGCCTTAAAACAATTCGTTTTGGCACAAATGCCTTAAAAAATCAATCTTTTGGCCAAAAAGCCCAAATTAAACTCTTTTGGCTAAAAGCCTCAAAATCAACATTTGGCACCAGTGCAAATCAATCAGTCTTTGGCAAAAAGCCTAAACAAAATGCAC